>NW_008246074.1:856703-857620 GCF_000281045.1 Saprolegnia diclina VS20
TCGATAGAACAGGCACTGGCTCGAGCGGCGGCTGGTAGCGTGGCTACGCCGCCCTAAGCAAATGGCCTTGATTTACTTGGATGCAACAGTCGCGGCTCTGCATCAGCAGGGTACGTGACTTGCTTCGTGTCTTTATGGAGATCCTTCCTGTCGCACCCAATGACGTGGCGTCACGTGCGGCCTGGAATCCATCGGGCCATATGGCGCCCTGTCGCATATGGCGATGGGATCAGCATTTCAGTGGCTCGTGTCTTTGTGCGAATGCGTCTGTGCCACAAGAACTCGCCAACGACTGCTTGATTTCTGCGCGACAGGTGCGTGATGCGCTCACCGGATTTACGTCAGGTGGCTTGTCCGCGTATCTTTCTGGTTGGAACTGAGACGCATTCGAACGCCTCTTATGCGAGGCTGCAGCATTTGGGAGAGGCGCGCGACAGGCTGTGCACCAAGCCTGACGTGGTTACGCACTACGTGATGCAAATACAGCGCAACGGACGAGGATAGCGACGCGATACAAAAGACACGGCACAGCGATCCTCACCTGCGCCAAGGGCTACGACCAGCGTTTCGTACAAAAGGTGCGCTTCCTAGCGCACATCTACGGCACACACGACATCGAGTCAAGCCATCGCTTCGTTGCGGTCGATCCATGCGCGATGCCGGGAGCCGCTCCCAAAAGGCTTCTCTACCTTTTGCTATACCGTGTTCCTCGCTCGCCACACCAACGTTTTCACCGTCCTTGAGCTTGTTCCCCTCAAAATGCTCTTGCATCCGCTCGAGCATCTTGCATTGGCCATGACCGGTGGAGCACCGGGTCGTTTTTCGCATCGCCCGTCGATGGGATCATCACAACATCGCAGTGCATTCGACAGGTTTCCTGAATGCTATCGACAGGCAGCGCCATCCCACGAATGTAT
>NW_008246074.1:858740-892623 GCF_000281045.1 Saprolegnia diclina VS20
TTTTCGTTGGCTGGATATGCTGCGTGCGCTGCAACGTGGCTTCACTTTGGAGGGTCCCTTCAAGAAGGTATCCATGCAGTAAAGACACGCCACATGGCATCTTTTCTGTCGACGGCATCGGTGCGCTGTAGACACGCACGTAGTCAACGGCGCGGTGACGCCCCGTGGACCCGCGTTCGCGGCTTCACGACGACGAGAGGGCAGGCAGAATTGGGTTCGTTGATACAACTAGTACTACTATGACGTGGCACCATGTGGGGCAACGAGTAGCTTGGGTGTGGGATCGAGGGATTCTTCCACGAGGAGCAAGCCTGGTCGTGGCATGTCGCAGACCGACGTTGGCAAGGGACCAGCACCACTTGGCTGCAATCGCCTTTGTTTCGTACACAGTCGTCTTTGCAAGCACATAGCCAGTCAAGACGTACCCAACAAAAAGACTCGGCCATTCTCGCCTCGTCAGCTCGACGAGATGCATCGTTGCGTGCTGGAAGGCGCGCCAACAGGACAACCAGATACCAGAGTATGTACAACGAACGACAATTATGTATCTTTGTATATTTATTAAACCTCCACGCGACTTATTACTTCTTGACTTGGTTGACAAACGGGCCGTTCGACTCGATCGCCTTGATGTTGTCCATCGTCGTCTTGGCAATGTTGGCGAGCGCCTCTTGGGTGAAGTACGCCTGGTGGCCCGTCACGAGCACGTTGGGGAACGTAAAGAGCTTGGTGAAATTCTCGTCGGCCATGATCTCGCCCGAGTGGTCTTCGTAAAAGATACCATTCTCGCCTTCAAAGACGTCCAACGCGACGCTGCCCACTTGGCCGTTCTTGAGGCCGCGGATGAGCGCCTTGGTGTTGATCAAGCCGCCGCGGCTCGTGTTGATGATCATGACGCCCTTCTTCATGCGACCGATCGAGTCGTTGTTGATAATGTGGTGCGTCGACGGGAAGAGCGGGCAGTGGAGCGAGATAATGTCCGACTCGGCAATCACCTCTTCGACGCTCTTGTACGTAATGCCGTAGCTCAAGGCCTCGGCGTTCTGGAAGACGTCGTACGCGATCACGTTGCAGCCAAAGCCGACGCAAATCTTGCCAAAGAGCGCGCCAATCTTGCCGGTACCAATGATACCGACCGTCTTGCCGTGCAGATCAAAGCCAAGGAGACCTTGGAGGTTAAAGTTGAATTCGCGGGTGCGGTTGTAGGCGCGGTGGTACTTGCGGTTGAGCGTCATCATGAGGCCGGCCGCGTGCTCGGCGACCGCGTACGGCGAGTAGGCCGGCACGCGCAGCACGGGCATTTCAAGCTCGGCCGCGACGTCGAGGTCGACCATGTCAAAGCCGGCACACCGCAGCAAGAGCGCCTTGACGCCGACCGAGTGAAGCTTGCGGAGCACGGCCGCGTTGGCGGTATCGTTGACAAAGATGACGACGATATCGCAGCCGGCCGCGAGCTGGGCCGTGCCGAGCGTGAGGCGGTGGGCAAAGAAGTGCAGGTCGTGCTCGATGTTCTCGGCCTTGGCCATGGCTTGCATCGACTCCGTGTCGTACACGTGCGCAGAAAAGAAGGCGACCTTCATGGTGTTGGGGTACTGTAGTTGGAGGGAAAAGGGAAACTGGCAGCTGGGAGAAAGTGCAATCTCGCGAGATTGCTGGGGACATAAACGCCACGCGGCGCGTGTCTCTGGCGCGCCATTCATCGCTCCGCGTACCTAGGTATACACGCCACCTAAGGTGCGTGGGTCGTCGACGTTGCTGGATACGCGGATCAAAAATCAAGCACCATATGATTGGCGGAAAAGATCGACTTTTCTGGCCCCGGCTTGTGTTCGTGACGGGGCGGACCGCCATGTCGCGGTCGGCTCTGTGAATCCGGCGAGATACTCTGACTAAGGATAACAAAACCTTTTTATGCTCTTGCGACGACTTGCGATGATGCACAGTGCAAATGCTGCCCTGGCTCGCTTTCGATGTGTTTGATTGGCTAAATATCGAATGCTTCGACCCAATCCGAATCCAAGCACGTACAGGATTTACGCGGACCAATTGAACCGAGATAGTGTGGACCGAGAACAAGCCCTCCTCGTTTCTGCGTCGTAGCACTCGTGTTGCATTTGTGCGAGTAGTGTAGATAGCTCTCCTTTACAAATCTTGTTGGTTCAGGAGTACGACCCATGATTTCCCATGCATGGCTGAGAGGCGTGCCCAGGATGCAATTTGATTGGACAAAATAGTACGCGTCCGTGCCGCGGATTGGCCCAGCCGCGATCCTACGAAAGGTCATCTCGAGCCGGCGCGCCTGATCGACCATTGATGGAGGACGAGGCGGAGCTCAACGTAGCACCGCAGCTCGAGTGGGCCAAGGTGCTTTGCACGGGCGATGGCCCGTCCAAGCGCAGCGGTCACTCGCTCACGATCGTCGGCTCGAACGGGTTCCTCTTTGGCGGCTGCGACTATGCCGACCCCCCAGGGCCGACCAACGACCTATTCCAAATGCGCATCAACACCAACGGCACGTGCGACTGGAGTCGCGTCCTCTTTCGGAAAGGCCCGGCCGCGCGCTGGAAGCACAGCGCGACGAACGTCGACAATAAGATCTTTGTGTTTGGCGGCTTCCACTCGGCGACGGCCCGCTTCCAGGACCTTTGGGTCTTCAACCCGATCACGATGGAGTGGAGCCAGCCCGTGCCGCAGGCGTCGCCGCGCAACGCCAAGCCATCGTCCGTCTCGTTCGGGTGGCCCAACTGCCCGCCACCCCGTGGCGGGCACTCGGCCTGTCTCGTCGACCGTGACATTTACATCTTTGGCGGGTACGGTGGCCAAGGCTACAGTCGGCGCGACTTTGACGACTTGTATGCACTCAACGTTGACGACATGAGCTGGGTGAAAATCACAGTCAAGGGCAAGGTTCCGGAGAAGCGGTCGGGCCATCAAGCGTGCGCGGTCGACACGAAAATGTTTGTGTTTGGCGGCTGGAATTGCTCGCAGCAGTTCAACGACTTGTTCATTTTCGATACGGAAACATCGTCGTGGAGCAGCGTCGAGGGCAGTCACATGGCGCACACGTCGCCGCGCTGGAATCACGCGTCGTGCGCCGTCTTGGCGATCCCGAACGCCAAGATCTTTTGCTTTGGGGGCGTCCTCGGTATGACCAACGAGTACGGTGCACCCGGCGCATTTGCCAACGACATTAGCGTCCTCGACTCGGGCACATTGCAGTGGCACGTGCCGTTGATCTCGGGCGCCCCGCCCGCGCCCCGCTCCGACACGACGCTCGCGTACGACGACAAAGGCAGTCGCTTACTGATATGCGGCGGGTGGGCCAACTCGTGGCTCAACGATGTGTTTGCACTCGACGTGAGCTGCGTCGTCGGGCCGCCGTACGCGATCACGGGGCTCTTCCCGACCTTTGGCGCCATCACGGGCGGTACGCTCCTGACGATCGAAGGCATCGACTTTGTGTCTCGGCCTGTCATCGTTCGCTTCGCCTGTCGCAAGGGCACATTGGACGTCGCGGGGACGTTTGTGAGCGAAGAAATGCTCACAGTCGTCACGCCCGACTACTCGGGGTTCCCCCCCGGCGACGTCCAAGTCCGCGTCGCGCTTCAAGGCGACTCGTTTACGACGACGAGCCAAACGTTCAACTTTTTCGCTGTCACGTCGGCCGCAACCTCGTTGGTCTTTGGCCCAGGCGTCCTCTCGGGCGCCGCCATCTCGGAGCCGGTCGCGTTCGTTGTACAAGCCTGCGACGGCGCCGGCAATGTGCGAACGCGCGGCGGCGATGCGTTTGGTATCACGGTGCGCTGCTTAGCCGACGACCGCGACATTCCAGTCGAAGTGACCGACCTGGAGAACGGCATGTACATGGTCACGTACATTGCGCCAACGCGCGGTGAGTACGAGATTGTCATCGAGTTCCTTGGCACCTTTGGGGGCACCGCCGGTGTCCTCTACGGCTTTCCGCTGGTCGTCACGTTTGAGGACAATGTCGCCCGCGACGGCAACCGCATGAACGGCAAGCTCCTCTTGGACAACGTGGCCATGGAGATGGCGTCGCTCACGGCCATGATGGCCGAGTGCGCGCGCGGGCTCCAGATCGAGCTCACAGGGTCGCTTTCATCGGCCGAAGACACCCCCGCGCTCATTCAACTCAAGGAGCAGCTCTTTATGATCGAGAAGCGGGGCACGGAGACGCGCCATCGACTGGCCAAGGTTCGAAGCATGCTCGCATATCTGGGGACGACCGTCGACGTCGAGCGCGACAAGGCGTCGCTCCGTGATCTGGAACAAACGTGGTCGGACTTGCTTCTCAAGGTGCCCATGGTCGCGGGCAAGATTGCACCGCGTCTGCAAGCCCAGGCGTCGCGCACGAAAAGCGACATTCAAGCTCACCATACGACCGTGCTCGCGTACCACGAGTGCTTCAAGGCCCTGCCCATCTGGCGCTTTGAGACGGGCGTCAAAGGCGGCCTCCGGCAACTCGACGAAGCGGCGATTTGTCATCGTGACGAAGACGCCAAATTTCAGCAGATGCGGCACATCGCCGAGATTTTCGAGTGCCTTCCGCTCATGGAGCCGTCCGAGCGCGTCATGAATGGCATCGCGCGGTGCCTCGACCGCCTGCGCGCTGTGTGGCACTGCGTCGACGACGTTGGCCGCAAACTGGCGTTTGTGCGGGACCTTCTCTGGGCCGACTTGGACGGCGGCATGCTCGAGGACGAAGCGCGGAGTCTCATGGCCAGCGTCAAAGGTGTCGGGAAAGACCGCGACATTAAGGAAAGCAGTGTCTACTTGGGGCTCGAAGCCATGACGCGCGACTTTTTACTGAGTTGCCCGCTTTACCAAGCGCTTCGACACCCGTCCATGCAGGCGCGGCACTGGCAAGAGCTCATGGGCTTGCTGCAAACGACATTTCCCAACCCGATCGAGTCGCTCGACCTCAAATTTGGCGACCTCATGCGTCTCTCGCTTGCCGATCACAGCAAGGACATCGAAGACCTTACGGACCGCGCACAGAAGGAGCAACGGATTGAAGTGGCCTTGGCCGAAATCGAAGGCCGTTGGGACACGATCGCATTTGAACTGTCGTCGTACGACGAGACAGACGTGCCCCTTCTCCGCGTCCGCGACGAAGACGTCGAGATCTTGGAGGCCGACCAAGTGGCCGTGCAAGCGATGCTCAGTGGTCGCGTGGCGTTCTTCCAAGCCGCGAGCCAAGTGTGGGCCGACAAACTCAGGTACATTTATTGTCTATAGTATGCAAGACAATATGCGGATGTAGCACGATTGCCGACGTGACGGCGGCGCTGAGCGAGATCCAGCGCACGTGGGCCTATTTGGAGCCGCTCTTTATTGGCTCGGAAGAGGTCAAGCGCGAGTTGCCACGAGACGCCGAACAGTTTGCGATCGTCGACGGCGCGGTCAAGACCCTACTCCACGCCATGGCCGACGTGCGCATTGTGCTGCGAGGTACCTACTTTTCATTCCTAATGTCTCGATGCCACGGTCGAAGTAGCGTGTACGGACCACCCAAATCAGGTGGCGCACCTTCAAGCACTCATTTCCACCCTGCAGACGTGCCAGACGTCGCTGATCGAGTTTTTGGAAGGCAAACGTCGGCTCTTTCCGCGCTTTTATTTTACGTCGGAAGCCGACTTGCTCGATATTCTCTCCAACGGAAGCCGCCCCGAACTCATTTTGAAGCACCTCAACAAGGTCTTCCTCGCGACCGAGAGCTTTGCATTTGAGCACACAAACATTATCGTGCAGTTTGTCGCAAGCGTCGGCAAGGAAGTCGTCCGCTTCCTCTCGCCGCTCGCGCTCACGGGCAAAGTCGAGGCGTACTTGACAGACGCGCACTTGGCCATGCAACAAACGCTCCTCGAAAGCATCAAGAGCTCTGTGAAGCGGTACCCGACGCTCAACCGCGTCGAGTGGCTCTCAGCGCGGACGCCCGAAGCCGCCTTCCTCGACCCGGCGCAGGTTCTTGTCTTGATACACACAACAAAGGAACCAAAGCAAGTAGGTCGTCCTCTTGGTCGCCGGCATTGAGTACGTCAAGCACGTTGAAGGCGCATTTAGCGCGATCGCCAAAGGCCACGAAAACGCTCTGGGCGAGCTCCTCGAAGTCGTCTCGATCCAGCTCCAAGAGCTCATCAAGCTGACGCGAACGTCGCTGAGCGAAGATGCGCGCATGCGCATCATGTGCCTCATCACGCTGGATGCGCACGGCCGGGACATTCTCCAGTCCATGGTGTCCCAGCACATCACCTCGGCGGCCTCCTTTGTGTGGCAAGCCCAGCTCAAGCCCCGGTACGTCTTATCGCTGCTTGTCCAACAACGACAAAATATGCAACGCTGGTGGCATGTAGGCTGGTCCTGGAGGCGACGCCGTCGCTCGATATTTGCGATGCAAGCTTCGAATATGGCCTCGAGTACCTCGGCAACGGCCCGCGCCTCGTCATTACGCCGTTGACGGACCGCATGTATGTGACGGCGACCCAAGCACTGCACTTGCACATGGGCTGCGCGCCGGCGGGACCCGCAGGCACGGGCAAGACCGAGACCACAAAAGACCTCGCCAGTGCGCTCGGAAAAGCGTGCTATGTCTTCAACTGCTCGCCCGAGATGGACTACAAAAGCCTTGGCAACATTTTCAAAGGTACACAATGGTCGCGGTACAAGACGTAACTCGGGTTAGGGTTGGCGTCCAGCGGCGCGTGGGGCTGCTTTGACGAATTCAACCGCCTCATACCCGAAGTGCTCAGCGTCTGCTGTGTGCAATTCAAAGCCGTGTGCGATGGCATTCGAAGCGGCGCGGCGTCGATCGTTCTCGAAGGTCCAGTTTGCGTCTTTTTCATATGTATATTTCTGCATGGAATGCTTATGGCCGTGGTGTAGGCGACAGTGTCGGCTTGGACCCAACGTGCGGCACCTTTATCACGATGAACCCGGGGTACCTCGGGCGGTCCGAGCTGCCGGAAGGTCTCAAAGCCCTTTTCCGTCCGATCACAGTCATGATGCCGGACCTGCTCTTGATCTGCGAAAACATGCTCATGGCCCAAGGGTTTACCCAGGCCAAGACACTTGCGTCCAAGTTCTATAACCTGTACCAGCTCTGCAAGGAGCTCCTCTCGCAGCAAGAGCATTACGACTGGGGGCTTCGCGCAATCAAGTCGATTCTTATGGTTACCGGTGCGCTCAAGCGCAGCGAGCCAACGCTCGGCGAGTCCCAGCTCCTTTTACGCGCGTTGCGGGACTTTAACGTGCCCAAGCTGGTCCTGGCCGACGAGCCTATTTTTCATGGTCTTCTCAATGATCTTTTCCCTGAAGAGCACCCTCCTCGGTACGTTGCTATTCTATTCTATCAACGCTAAGATGGACAAACGAGGTCCACGGACGCCAACCTTGAAAAGCACATTGAAGCGTCGTGCGAAGCGCTTGGGCTCTGGCCGGACCCCGGGTTTCGGCTTAAAGTGGTGCAGCTCGACGAGCTACTGGCCCTGCGCCACTGTGTGTTTGTGATTGGCCCGGCCGGCGCCGGCAAGTCCGAGTGCATCACGACCTTGCAGCACGCTGGCGGGCTCCGGGGCACCAAGGTCAAACTGGTCGACTTGAATCCCAAAGTGGTCTCGACCGACGAACTCTATGGGTTCATGCACGTCTCGACGCGCGAGTGGCGCGACGGACTACTCTCCAAGCTCATGCGCGACTTGGCCAACGACGACGGTGACTACTGGAAATGGCTCGTCCTCGACGGGTATAACATTTTTGTCGAAAAATGGTTATAAACAAGATGGACTAGCGATCTCGATGCAAATTGGATCGAGTCGATGAACTCGGTCATGGACGACAACAAGATGCTCACACTCGCCTCCAACGAACGCATTCCGCTCAAAAAGTACATGCGGCTTTTGTTTGAGATCAAGGACCTGACGTACGCGACGCCGGCGACCGTGTCCCGCGCCGGCATCTTGTACCTGGCTGCCGACGACGGTACCCGCCTCTCGTGATCTGCCGTCTTCATTGAGTGCGCAGGCATGCAGTACCGATCGTTCATTGCGAGCTGGCTCAACGATGCCTCGCCCGAGGTCGACGTTCGCAGTCGCCTCGGCGAAGTTGTGCTCAAGTACGTCGAGCCATGCGTCGCGTACTGCAAGCGGCTACCGCCGATCGTGCCGCGACCCGACCTCGTCGCGGTGCAAGCCCTTCTCTACTTTCTCGATGCTACGCTCGATGCAAGCGTGGTCGCCGAGACCAAACGGATTGAGATTGTGTGTGGGTTTGCGTCCATTTGGGCGTTCGGAGGGCCGCTGACGACGACCGCCGACGACGGCACCGACAGTCGCAAGCTCTTTAGCGACTGGTGGCGCGCCGAGTTCAAGAGCATCAAGGTGCCGATCCGGGACACGGTGTTCGACTATTTTTTAAACCCGCAAACGCTCGTGTTTGAGAGCTGGAAGACATGTGTATGGTACACGTCGTCGGTCAAGTACGACGCCAGCGTCGCCATGTACGACCTCACGGTGCCGACGCCCGAGACGGCCAGTGTCCTATTTTGGAGCGACAAGATGGTGAGCGAGTCGCACGGCGTCATGCTCGCTGGCGGGGCCGGCACGGGCAAGACGCGGCTGCTTCTCGGGTACCTCGACGCGAGCACAAGATTGACCAACCAGGATGACAAAGGCTACCAGTCCAGTCGCGTGACGTTCAACTACTACACGAACGCGCCGACACTCCAAAGTATGCTGGAAGCCAAGCTCGTCAAGCGCGTGGGCTCGACGTACGGCCCGATCACGGCCGGCGTCCAGTGGATCTTCTTCTTGGACGATGTCAATTTGCCTATGCTGGACGCCTACAACACACAGAGCGCGCTCGCCTTGCTCCGGCAGCTGCTCGACTACGAGCACTGGTACGACCGCAGCAAGTTTAGTCTCAAGCACCTCGTCGACTGCCAGTTTGTTGCGTGCATGAACCCGAGTGCCGGGTCGTTCTCGATCAACCCGCGGCTCCAGCGCCATTTTGTGACGTTTGCGGTCGCGCTTCCGAGCCCGACGAACCTCGTGACCATCTACCAGACGTTCTTGGACGGGCACCTTGCCGATTTTACAGACGACGTCAAGCGCCTCTCGGGTGCGCTTCTCAAAGGTATATTGCGCATTTCCTAGTCCTTTCCTAAACGCCTTCGAAATGACAGCGGCGCTCGCCTTACACAACCAAGTGGCAGCGACGTTTCGCAAGACAGCCGCCAACTTTCATTACGAGTTCAATTTGCGTCATATTTCGAACGTCTTTGCGGGCCTCTTGCTCTCAAAACCCGCGGCCTTTGAGGTACAAGTTATTTGATAAACAATAATGTCTAACATCGATAGGACACGACGAAAATGGTGCTGTTGTGGATGCACGAGTCGGCACGGGTCTACGCCGATCGGCTTGTGTCGCTCGCCGACCTCGCCAAGTACAATGTGATGATCCAGAACCACGTCAAAAAGTCATTTCCGTCTGTCTCGTTCCAGCGCTTCTTTGCGCCCGAGCACGCCGACCCGATCCTCTTTGGCGCACTCAATGGTCCGGAGAGCGACTACGACCAGATCACGACGTACACGGAGCTGCGGCAAAAAGCCGAGGACGCGTTGACCGAGTACAATGCGCTCTTGCCCAAGATGGACCTCGTTCTCTTCAAGGATGCCCTCGAACACGTGGCGCGCATCGTCCGCATGCTCACGACGGGCCACGCGCTGCTCGTCGGCGTTGGCGGCAGCGGGCGCAAGTCGCTCGCCCGCCTTGCTGCGCACGTGGCGTCCTACAGTACCGTCGACATCACTCTCACGCAGAGCTACAGGTTTGGCTCGAAGCCTCATGGTATCGAGAAAGACTATGATGAAATGGCTAGTCTGCTCGACTTCAAGGCCGATCTCCAAGCGCTGTTTGCTCGCGCCGGGCTCAAAGGGGACAAGGTCGTCTTTCTCTTGAGCGACGCCGACATCAAGCACGACCGCATGCTCGTGGCCATCAACGATTTGCTTTCATCTGGCAATGTGCCCGATCTCTACTCGAGTGAGGAGCAAGATGCGGTCGTGAGCCAAGTCGCAGCCAAATACAAAGGCGTACGCACTCTCCTTGTGGTCTATAGTAACTGAAAAATTGGCATATAGGACAAGGATGCCAGTTGGGCGTACTTTCTCGATCAAATCAAGCGCAACGTACATTGTGTGCTCTGCTTCTCACCGGTCGACGGGCGCCTTCGGCAGTGGGCGCGGCGGTTTCCCGCGCTCGTCAACTGCACGGGCATCGACTGGTTCCAGCCGTGGCCGGCCGATGCCCTCCATAGCGTCGCAGAAAAGGCACTCAGCGCCACGACACTCCACGATGAAAAGCTCACGGCCGTCGAGGCGTTCATGCCGCACGCCTTTGCCTCCGTCAACACGGTTGCTATCGCGTTCAAGAACGACGAGCACCGCAATGTGTACACTACACCCAAGACGTACCTCGAGTGCCTCGCCTTCTTCAATGCGCTTCTGAGCTGCAAGCAGCGCGAGAAATCGACGGTCCGTGCCGGACGTTTTCCCGTATTTTCCGTCATTTTCGTTCTCAATTATTCCCATTAGGACATTTTTCGACTCCAGTCGGGGCTTGACAAGATGGACGCCACGTCGCATGTCGTCGCCAACATTGAAGACGAGCTCAAGGTCATGCTCGCCGAGGCGATGGAGAAGAAGGTGGTAGCAGAAGAAATGGCAACCGCGGTCGCCGCCGACAAGATCGTGGTCGAGACCGAGACCCAAAAAGCGAGCGTCGAAGCCGCCAAGTGCCAAGTGATGCACGACGAGATGTCGGTCAAGAAGGCCGACACGGAGAAGGACCTCGAAGCCGCGCTGCCCATGGTATGCAACACTTCAACGAAAAATGACCAAGAACCGCCTAGATTGACGCCGCGATGGCCGCCCTTGACACGCTCAACCGCAAGGACCTCGGCAACTGCAAGACCATGTCCAAGCCGCCGTCGGGCGTCGGCGACATCTTTGCGAGCGTCATGGTGCTCTTTGCGGGTCTCAACCCCGACATTCCCGTTCAAAAGAACGGTAAAATCAAAGAAAAAGACCGGTCGTGGGAAAGCGCCAAGAAGATTCTTCTCTCCAACGTCAACGCACTCATGGACGACCTGCACAGTACGCCCGTTGTGTCATGTGTGGACAATTTGTCTAATGTCTTGTAGACTTCAAGTCGCTCGTGGATTCGTATGCGGTCCCCGATGTCAACTGGAAGGAGATTCGACCGCTCTTGGAGCTATCGCATTTCAACGTCGACGTGATTGAAAAAAAAAACTCGGCCGCCGCGGGGCTTTGCGCGTGGGTCATCAACATTGTCGCATACTATGACGTCATTGTGTCGGTCGAGCCCAAGCGGCAAGCCCTAAGGCTCTGCACCGAGGTGTGGCAAGCGGCCAACAACAAGCTCGAAGCCGTCCTTTCCAAAGTAGACACCGTGTCAAAATATGATTCAAAAGCGAGTCGGAATAGGTGCGACAACTCTCGGAGCGGCTCGCCAAGCTCACGGACGAGTACGAGCGCACAAACGCCGACGTCAACCTCGCGATTGCGACCGTCGAGAAGGGCAAAATGAAAATGAACCTCGCACGCCGCTTGACGGCGGCGCTCGGCAGCGAAAACACTCGGTGGGCCGCCAACGTCCAGATCTTACAGGCCGAAGCGGAAACGATCGTCGGCGATGTGCTGTTGGCGGCTGCCTTTGTCACATATGCCGGTCCCTTTACAAAGCCGTACCGCGACTTGCTTCTCAGTACGCACTGGCGACCTTTCATTTTACACGGCAAAAAACCGCTCGCACTGCGCGACGACGTGTCGCCGGTGTCGCTCTTGACGCCCCCCACCGACATTGCGACGTGGATCGGGTACGTACAAGCAAAAATTGTGGACTGCCTCATCCCAGCTTTGATATCGTAGCGCGGGGTTGCCGAGCGACGCCGTCTCGATTGAGAATGGGACGATCGTGAGTGCGTGCAAGCGCTGGCCTCTCTTGGTGGACCCGCAGCTGCAAGCCATCCACTGGCTGCGATCGAAAGACCATGCAAACCTCGTCGTTGTCCGACGTTATGCCAGCAACCTCCTTCAAGTGTTGGAGCACGCGATCGAGACGGGCGCGTCGCTGCTGATTGAGCACATGGACGAGAGCATCGATCCTGTCTTGTGGCCGGTGATCAGTCGCTGCACGATCACCAAAGGTACCCGTATCCATTGGACTTGCTGGTGTATACATGTCGGGATTAGGACGCAAAACGTGTCTCAAGCTCGGCGACAAGGTCATCGAGTGGGTCGACTCGTTTCGTTTGTATCTCCACACGACGCTCTCCAACCCCCACTACCCGCCCGAAGTCCAAGCCGAGACGACATTGGTCAACTTTGCAGTGACGCCGCAGGGCCTCGAAGACCAGTTGTTGGCGCTCGTCGTACGCAAGGTTCGTGTCCACTCGTACCTAGCAAAGGCTCCATGGAGAGGTAGGAGTGGCCAAAGAAGGCGCGGGCGCGGACCGCGCTCATGCTACAGCAGACGCAGTTCAAAGTGAAAATGCTCGCACTCGAAGACAAAATTCTCACAAGCCTCGCCGACGCCGAAGGCGAAGTCACCGAGAACGTCGAGCTCATCGTCGACCTCGAGACCACAAAAGCGACCGCGGACGTCGTCGCAGCACAGTCGAAAGCCGCCCAGACGAATGAAGCCGAGATCGCAGCACTCTCCAAGAAATATGCAACTGTCGCGGCGCGCGGCGCGATGCTCTTCTTTGTCATCAACAACCTCTACAAGCTGCACACGTACTATGTATTTTCGCTCAACGCGTTCGTGGTCATGTTCCAGCGGGGCATGGAGTCGGCGAAATCGTCGACCGCGCCAATGGACCTCGACGATGCCAAGAAGCCGTCGGCGCTCAACCGGTTCAAGCTCGCGGCCAAGCGCGTGATCGGGTCGCAGCGCTTCCACTGGGACAAGGACGTGCTTCTCGAAGACCGCGTCCTCGAAGAAACCACCGACTTGGATTTCATCATCGCCTCCGCCAAGGACGATGTTCCGATCGATGACGCGTTGATCCTCGTGCGCTGTGGCCACCTCGAAGCGTCCATCACGCAAGGCGTCTTTGACTATGTTCGACGGGGCTTGCTCGAGAAGGACAAGCTGTTGCTGGCGGCGCAGCTCTGCTTTGCGATCCTCGGGCAGCGCGGCACGATCTCGGCGACCGAACTCACCTACGTACGTCGATCGGTGCATGGACGATGCCAAATGTGTACCTGTAGCTGGCGACAACGCCCATGATGGACGACACGGCCATGGCGATGGGGCTGCTCAGCGAATGGCTCACCGAGCCGCAATGGCAGAAGCTTCGCAAGCTCGAGGACGTCCCTGGCTTCCAGTTGCTCCCAAACGAGATGAAAGCCGACGCGGAAGAGTGGAAGGAGTGGTTCTACACGGACGCCCCCGAAACGCACGAGATGCCTGGGCGAAAGCGAAGTCAAATCAGTCAGCTCCTACTGCTGCGGATTCTACGTCCCGACCGGTTCCTTCCGGCGCTTTCCGCGTTTATCGCAGAGCATTTAGGGCCGACGTATGTGCACCAGCCGCCCTTTGACCTCGAGGCCATCTACCAAGAAGGCTCGGCGTCGACGCCGATCTTTTTCCTCCTGTTTCCCGGCGTCGACCCCACAGTTGCGATCGAGCAGCTCGGCCAGAAGCTGCAAATGACGTCGGAGAAGGGCAACTTCCGGCACATCTCGATGGGGCAGGGCCAAGAGGGGCCGGCGGAGGCGACACTCACCGCATTTGCGACCGCAGGCTCGTGGCTCGTACTGCAAAACATTCATCTCATGCCGCGGTGGCTGCCGGTGCTCACGCGCCTCTTGGACCAGTGCGCCAAGACAGCGGACCCGAACTTTCGCGTCTTCTTATCGGCCGAGGCGCCGGCGCTGCCGTCCATGTCCAACATGCCCGAGTCGCTGCTTCAATGCTGCATCAAAGTCGCCAACGAAGCGCCAATGGACTTGCGCAGCAACCTCTCCCGCGCGTGGGCCAATTTCTCGGTCAAAACCATCGAGACGAGCTTGAAGCCCAACGAGTTTCAAGGCTGCCTCTTTGCACTCTGCGTCTATCACGCGCTCGTCCTTGGGCGCCGACGCTTCGGGCCCCAAGGCTGGAGCCGACCGTACTCGTTCAACAACGGCGACCTCACGCTCTGCGCCGATGTGCTCAAGCGCTACGTCGACAAGACGCTCGACGGGCCTTTGCCGTGGGACGACCTCCGCTTCATCTTTGGCGACATCATGTACGGCGGCCACATAACCGATTTTTGGGATCGACTCACCAACCGCACGTATCTCTCAACACTCCTCACCGAAGATGCGCTGCGGGGTAAGGATATCATGCCCGGGCTCTCACCCCCGGACCCGTATCTGTTTACGTACTCCAAGTATGCCACCTACATTGGTCACGAGTTGCCGCAAGAGACACCGCTCCTCTTTGGGCTGCACCCGAACACAGAGATCCTGACCATGACAACGGCGTGCGACGACCTTCTTTTCCAGCTCACGCTCACGGGGGGTGCGTTGTTGGGTATTTCGGCCGCGGCAGCGAGTGCGTCGCCCGTGACGTCGGCCACCGCGCTCGTGCAGAGTCTGCTGCAGCGCCTCCCCGAGCCGTTCAACTTGAGTGAGCTCAGTGACGACGCGGCGCCGTTGTTAGAGCAGAGCCACCCGATGGCACCGTACGTTGTCGTTGCCCTGCAAGAATGCACGCGCATGAATGCCCTTGTGAGCGTGCTGCGGCGGTCGCTGACCGAGCTCGCCAAAGGCCTCAACGGTCTCCTCAACATGTCGGAGGCCATGGAAGAGCTCCTCGAAGCCCTCTCGCTGCAGCAAGTGCCGGGGCGGAATCCGCTCCATTCGTGTTCCTGGGAACGGTACAACCTTGTACACATTGTCCTATTGCACTAAATCGTGCGACTAGGTATGCCTACCCGTCGCGCAAGTCGCTCTCCACATGGTACAGCGACCTCCTCGAACGCGCGGCATTCCTCTCGCGCTGGGTCCTCGGGTCCGACTGGGCGCTGCCTTCCTCGATGTGGCTCTCCGGTCTCTTCAACCCCGCGTCCTTCTTGACCGCTGTCAAGCAAGTGACCGCCCGGGCGACGCAGCAGCCGCTCGATAGCATGACGATTGAGACGCATCTCGTGTCATCCGCCAGTAGCAGCAGCAAAGGCGCGTTTGTGCACGGCCTCTTTCTCGAAGGGGCGCGCTGGTGCGTGCCTGACGATGGCGACGACGGTGACGCGTATGTCGTCGACGATGTGCCGTGCGCGGGATTCCTCGCCGAAGCCAAGCCCAAGGAAGCCGTGTGTGTGCTGCCCACGCTCTATGTCCGTGCCGTGCCGATCCGAGACGATTGGGACCCGACGGCCGTGGGCCACTTCCGACGCGACCCCAGCACCTACGAGTGCCCGGTGTACGTCACGTCGATGCGCGGGCCCACGTACGTCTTTTTGGCGACAATGAACACGCGGACGCCCAAGGCCAAGTGGATCCTCGCCGGTGTCGCGCTCTTGCTTCAAAACGACGGCTAAGGCCACAAGGTAAGGGTGTACCCTAGCGTCATACTGTAAGCAGCAGATCACGTAGCCCACCCGAGTAGACAACTATGTATAACCAGAACGTATGACCTGTGACGGGCGTTCCAACGCGCGCCGACCGACCGAAAGCAGCGGCGAGCTGCGTTTTGTGGCAAAAAAGGAAGGGTTCGTCGCTGCAGTAGTGCCATCCTTGCAGCTCAATGACAGCGTTCAATATGTCTTGGTCCATGGCGCCAAATCCAAGCCTCCAAGTGACTAGACAGCAAACAGTGCCCCCACCAGTGTCATGCATCCAAGTTCATGGCTTTTAACGTGGTGAAAACCGCCCGAACGACAACGTCCCTCCTTGTCGCGACCACTCGCTCGCTGTTGCGTCTCTTCGGGTCGTTGTCGCCACAAGCACCTTGAAAGCACTCATGGCGACCGCAGGAATATCGTGCAAAGCGCGCCACCGGCAGCTGAGTGATGGTGTTGTTGCGATCTTTGCACCGGGCTAAAAACACCCAACCAACATGGGGACCCGGGTCGGCCCCCGCTGTCGGCCGAATCACACAAGCCCGACCGCCGTGTGTGAGCAATACATCAGCAGTGCGGTAGGCAGCGAGGAGCTCGCGAGACGCGGGGTGCGCACCCCGGTCTTGTCGAGAACCTCTGGCAATGCATGGGTGCATGCAAAACGACAGGTTTTTTGGCCAATCAAACGCGGCTGTTCAAATTCCGATTGGCCAACCATCGCGGAAAGGACGACGCCAGTTGCATGTCGACGCCCATCTCGCTCGCCGACCTCGAGCGCGCGATTCTCTTCGCCTTCCAGTATGCGGACGCGCCGCTAGCGGACGCCAGCGCGCAGACGATCAAGGCCGACGCAGAGATGTACTGCACGCACGCCAAGCAGACGAGCTACGCGCCTTTCCTCGCGCTCTTCCAGTCGTCGGGCCACGAGCAAGTCAAATTCTACGCTCTCCAGGCGCTCCAAGTACGTTGCCTGCATGTATCGAGCGATGCGGTATGGCGAATCGGGTGTAGGAATATTTGAGCCCGCGCGGCGCCGCCTATCCGGCGCTCTCGGATGCCATGGTGCTCGCGATCCGGTCCGAGCTGCTGCAGTGGCTTCAGACCCAGCGCGAGCTGCCTGCGTACCTCAAGACAAAGCTCGCTGTCGTCATTACGCTCTTGGTAGATTTGATGACACTACGCTCGATTCGTTTGCATATTCTGATGTGGCGGCACAGGTGCGGCGCGACTACCCCGAGCGCTGGCCCGGCGCATTCCACGACCTGTTGTCGCTGCTGCCGCTCGGACCGTTCATGGTCGAAATGTACTTTCGCATTTTGATTGCGATTTACGAAGAAATCGTCGAGTTTGACGCGCAGCGCTCGAGTGCCGACGCCGACCACAACATGCGCATCAAGGATGCGATGCGGGAGGGTCCGACGGCGTGCATTGCGCCGTCCTTCGACGTCATTTACAATGTCCTGAGCGCGTACGTCCCCGGTGACAATCAGCTGCTCCCGCTTGCGATCGGCGCGCTCGAGACGCTCGAAAAATACATTTCGTGGGTCGACATTGGCCTCGTGTTGCGCTTTGTGCCAACGCTCTTTCATGCGCTCGCGAATCGCGACGACCTTCGCTGCAAGGCCGCCAACTGCGTCTACGAGATCATCGCCAAAGGCATGCTGCCGGACAAGAAGCTCGCGCTCTTTCAAAGCCTCGAGCTCATCCCGCTCCTCACGACGTTGCAGCCGATGCTCGACGAGGTACTGCTGAGACGACCCCGCGGTCGTTCCGTGCTGGCGGAATGATACGGTATCTTCTAGGATGCCGACTTTTGCGAAGAAGTCGGCGAGGTCATCAACGGCATGGGCCTTGAGCTCATCACGTGCATCGACACGTTCCGCCAAACGAACGAAAGCGCCTTGTACCAGCAAGCGTCCGCGTTCATGGCGACGCTAATGCCGCTCACGTGGTTCCTCTTTGCCCACGAAGTGACCGATGTGTCCCAAGAAGTCTTTGAGCTCGTCAACGCCATGGGCAGTCTGCTCCGGTCCGAGTCGAGCGCGGATCTCTTCACGCCGTCGCTGTATTTGCCTCAATGGCTCCATGGTATTTCCCGCCAATTTCGGTTTCCTGACGAAGACGACGAGGTCGACGAGTCGGAGTTTGAGACGTACCGCCGTCAACTGCTCGCGATTTTTGTCAACCTCGCCCGGCTTCGCCCTGATGTCGTGCTGCAGTACCTCGGCACGCTCGTGACCGAGTCGCTCTCGCAGCTCGCAACCGGCTCGCTCTTAGACCGCGACCTCGAGGCGTGTCTCTGCCTCGTGCACCGCTTCAAGGAAGGTTTGACGACGATCAAGGGCCCGCACAACTACGACGACGAAAACGGCCCGCTGCTGCAGATGGTCCTCGCGCTGCACCACACGATGCTCCACTTGCCGTCGTTTGGGTCGATGGAATACCGCCCGCTCATCATGTACTACGAACTCTGCGTGCGGTACGCGCCGCTCATGCGCACGCACCCGGAGCTGCTGAGTTTGCTGCTCTCGCACATCTTTGGCGCCGGCGGCGTTGGGCACCGCCACGGCACGCTCCGGTCGCGCGCCTGCTACCTCGTGCTCCGGCTGCTCAAGTCGCTCGGCAATAGCGTCCATCCGCATATGGATCAGCTGCTCCAAGCCATCGAGCCGCACTTGGTGGTGGTGCCCGAGGCCGCGTCGGCGCTGGCGTGGGCCGACCAATTGTATCTCTTTGAGCTCACGGGCTTCCTTGTCGGGTCGCTCCCGTTCAACGAGACGAAGCGCCAGTACGCCCAGATTGTCCTCGGGCCGCAACTGACGCTGCTCGACCAGTGCTTGGGTGCGCCGCCGAGCGACGAGCTCGAGCTGCACATGTCGCACGTGCTCAACGCGATCGGCCATTTGCTCAAGGGCTTCAAGGGCAAGTCGTCGCTGCCGCAGCAAGCCGAGGTGTTTCCGACGGTGCTCGCATCCGCGGCGCGCGTGCTACTGGCGTACCCCCGCTCGCTGCCCGTTCGGTCCAAGGTCATTTTCACGCTGCACCGCATGGTGACGTTGCTCGAGCCCGATGCGTTCTGCGACCGGAGCGACCTCCTGCTGGTGCTCATGGAGCACTGCGACCCAAGCGACGTGATCGAGGTCGTCCAGCTGCTCAACCAGCTCGTGATCACGTACAAGACAGTTCCAGCGTTCGTGTCGCTCGTCGAAGCCACGGTCATCCCGTTCCTGACGCACCTCGGCGCGCTCTTGGCGTCCGACCTCGCGCCCGAAGATCGGTCGACGGTGCAAAAGCACATGTACTCGTACTTGATGCATATTGCGCAGCATCGTATTGCGACGGTCTTTGTCTCGGCGCGCAACATGGCGTCGTTTCCCCAAGTGTTGCAGCTTGTCCTCGACGGGTTCAACTTGGAGCTCCACGTCGTGCGCGCGGCCGCCACGATTGTCGAGCATTTCATTTTGCTCTGGTTCGACTCGGACGGCGACTCGATGCCGCACCGCGACGTCGTCGGCACGTTCCTTCTCCGCGATGTCGTGCCAGCTATGTTTGGCGTCATCCAGCACCAAGATATGAACGTGAACGACATGGCCGCCCACTCGGCGATCAAGGACATTGCCAAGTGCCAAGTGCTTTTGCTCGAGTCGCCGCTGCACGAGCAGTTTCTGGCGACCCTCTCGGCGTACTTGGCGTCCGCGGGCGTCCCCCCCGCGATCGTGCTAGGCTACAGCGACGCTGTCCAGTCCCACGACGTGGCCGTCATCACCAAGGCGTATAAGGTACCAAGTCGATATAGGTACAAATGCCATATTGTTGTGCTAGGCGCTTGTCCAGGCCAGTCGGGGGGGCTAACACCGCAACGACCTCCAACTGTAGTGCTGCCACCATTATCGCCGCCTTTAGCTAATCTACCACTTTTGTTTTCGAGTCGCTACACTGCTTGGTCTATGGTCACACGACGCAGGGCTATATCGACGGTGAACGCCATTGTGATCGCGGTTCATCTCGCTCGCGAATGGTGGGGCTGGACAGTTGCAGTGGTGACACATTGATTGACTAGAAGCACAAGGTGGCGACAACGAGAGTGTCACCATCAATAAGAGTCAGAAGTGACAACCGCGCACGAAGAGGCGAGTGCAGAGGTGGGCGTCCGCGCGTTGGCATCAGCATCAAGCAGCGTACAGTATATCGCTCCACGACGCTGGTGCAACGGTTATCGCAGTCACATATAATTAGAAAGGCGACGCCACCAGTGCACCCTCGCATGGGGGGCTCGGACGTGCTCGAGGTGCCGCGAGGCACGATGCGACTCTTGATCGCACTCGCGCTGCTCTTCTCGTCGGCGATGGTCGTACCGCTCCTAGTCTACTACTGCAACCGGCAATCGCCTTCGATTCGGTATCGCAACCCCAATTTTATCTCGATCGCGGCGGCGTGGGCGGCCATCTACAGCATCGCGCGCTGCGCCGTGTCGCTGAACCCCGACATGATTAGCTGCACGAACCTCGCGTTGCTCTTTGGTATCTCGCTACAAACGACCCTCATGTCGTACTTGCTCGCCGAGATCATGGTGCGGCGCTTGCTCTTCTGGGCACCCACATGTATAATGCGGTGCATTAGGTGGTGCTGACGTTTAACCTCACGGAACGCATGACCAAGTACAATGCCCAGCGCACGTCCCAGCGGGCCGCCATCGCCCGTCTGCAATGGCTGCTGCGACGCAAGCATGTGACGTATGCGTGGCTTTGCATTCAGCTGCTGTGGAACCTCCCAACGTGTGCGCTCGTGCTCTCGGGGCCCGACTACTCGGGCTTCAACGGCACCAACTGCCCGAACGAGCTCCGACTGCGCGTGGTCCCAGTCAATATGGTCCAATACTGCTGTATCGCCAGTGGCACACTCTTGCTCTCGCGCGCGATGAGCAAGGTCGTCGACAACTTTGGCGTCCGCACCTCGTTTCAAAACAGCTCCCGCGCCATGTGTGTGTGTACGTCGTCTAGTGCATTTGCAGGTGGCACGGTTCATGTCTAGTTGTCATTTGCTATCTTCCGGTATCGCTCTTGTACGAAACCGCGTTCGTCCAGGCGACGCACCTCGAACTCTTCATCGTGGTCGTCGGCGCCCAAGTCATTGTCGTGTTTCACATGCTCGGGCCGATCCGGCAAGCATTTCGCGACCGCCCGTCGTCCGGGTTTGCCTTCAAGGGCACGCTGGGCATCCTCGAAGCCTTCCTGCACACGGACGACGGATACCAGGCTTTTTCCGAGTTTGCCAAAGGCGAGTATGAAGTCGAGGTCCTCGTCGCGTGGCAAGCGCTTACCGAGTATCGCGGGGAGGCCAAAGAGGCCTTGTCGGCGACCGACATTTTTGATACGCATCTCGGACTGGACGCGCCGTTGCCCGTCCGCCGGTTCATCCCACCGCTGCTCCTGCACCGGTACGAGGCGGCATTCGCGGGCAACGCCAAGTACGGCGTCCGCCCCGACAGCGCACACGACCCCGATTTCTTCAATCCGCTTCTCGACGCGTTGCTCTCCCACATGGTGCACCAGACACTGCCACGTTTTCAAGCCCACGAGATTGGGGCGCAGATCTGGAAAAGCTATGTGGCGCAGTACCAGACCCGTCTCGCGCTCGATATGGTGCTTCAGAAGCAAGCCGAGCCGGCGACACCCGTCACCAAGTTTAGCATGCCCAACCGCAAATTTCGACTCGAGACGATCCAGAGCCTGGGGAATCTCGGGAGCGCGGTCTTTACCGAAATGTCGGTGGCCGAGCGCCAGCAACCGGTGACCCTTGTCCACCGATCGAGCACGGTGCCATTGACCGCTGCGCTTCAGAGCGCCGATGCGGGCTCGAGTCCCAATCCGACCACACCTGTTACTGTGTCTTCGCTGCCGACGCGGCGACCATCCAACGAAAGCTTGCGATAGCACTACCCAATCGTTTCTACTCTACTCGATAGTACAACCCGCATCGTTACACACAAAACAACAGGTAGCATTAGGGGTAGGGTCCAACGACGTTTACTTCTTGAGCGGGTTGAAGTGCTTCTTGAGCGGCTGCCAGCACTTGTAGTAGTCTTGTTCGTTCTGGTCGCACGTCAGCGCGTACTTGGTGAGCTTCATCATGTACGACGATTCAAACATAAAGGCGAGACCGCCGTCAAAGTAGTGCGGCTTGAGGTCGGCCTTGGACGCGTTCTCAAAGGTCGTCGCGTCCGGGCCGTGGGCCGAGTCGATGCTGTGGAGCGACGCGCCACCGGGTACAAA
Source organism: Saprolegnia diclina VS20 (assembly GCF_000281045.1). Taxonomy (NCBI): domain Eukaryota; phylum Oomycota; class Saprolegniomycetes; order Saprolegniales; family Saprolegniaceae; genus Saprolegnia; species Saprolegnia diclina. Next base: position 880,656 of record NW_008246074.1, read on the forward strand.
GCCATCGGCCTTGGCATCGTAATGGCCGTAGATCATGCCCATAAACTCGGTCATGACGTTGCGGTGGTAGTACGGCGGGCGGAACGTCTTCTCCTGCACCATCCAGCGCGGCGGAAAGATGACAAAGTCGGCGACCGCGCAACCCGGCTCGTCGGTCTGGCACGTCAGCACCGTGTAAATCGACGGGTCCGGGTGGTCGTAGTTGACCGAGTTCATCGTGCAGTAGTGGTCCAAGTTGTACTTGTACGGGACATAGTTGCCATGCCACGCAACGACATCGAATGGCGAGTGCTCCATCGACGCGGTGAAGAGCTTGCCGCCAAACTTGCCGACGACCGTGTAGTGCACGTCGCGGTCTTCGTACCAAGCAACCGGGTGCTCGAAATCGCGCGGGTTGGCGAGGCCGTTGGCGCCGATCGGGCCGAGGTCCGGGAGGACGAAATGACGGTTGTACACCTCGAGGATGTAGCCGCGCGCTGGGCCGTCGAGCTCGACCGTGAAGCGAATGCCACGCTGGATGACGCAGATTTCGTGCGGCGAGACGAGGAGCTTGCCCATTTCGGTCGTGATCTTGAGGACGCCTTCCTGCGGCACGATAAGGAGGTCGCCGTCCGAGTTGTAGAAGCACTTGTCGCCCATGGACGCATTCGCCGCGTACATGTGGATGGCCATGCCGGCCTTCATCGTGGGCTCGCCCGCGCCGGCCATCGTGTGCCAGCCCTGGACAAAATCGACCTTCTCATGCGGCTTGGGCATGGCCATGGGCTGCCAGCGCAGCTGCTGCGGCGTGAGCGTCTCGTTGGCAAAGTCGTTGACAATATCGCCTGTGGGCAAGTCGGCGTACTTGCCGTGGATGACGGGCGGCAAGACGCGGTAGAGCCAAGTGCGCTGGTTGCTATGGCGCGGCAGCGTGAACGCCGTGCCCGAGAGCTGCTCGCAGTAGAGCCCGTAGTTGCACATCTGCGGGTTGTTTTGGTGCGCGGGCAGCGCGCCCTCGAGCACCTCGGAGGCAAAGTGGTTGCCAAAGCCCGGCTGGTACGACAGCGTCGTCCACGGGTCGGCGGCGGTCGTCGTCGAAGGCGTCGGCTTGGGCGTCGTCATGGTTCTTTCAAAATGATCCTCGACGAGCGGCCAAGATCCGCGTTGCCATGGAGTCCTTCGAATCGAAGGTCAAGCCGAAGCAAATCTTCGAAGGGAGCATACAAAACGCAAGTGAAATCGGTCCAAACTTCGATTTTGGCCACAAGGCAACTTGAAGCTGGCGCTAAATATTACAAATTCGCCGCCGATTTGTATAAACGTTTACAAACCAGACGTTGGCTGGCTAATCACCCGACGCGCAGTCGCATGGCGCCACCGAGCACGACAATGCCATTGCCCGGAGCTCCTCATCGTGGGGATGGCGTTGATGGACGGTACACCGCGTACTACTACACATGTAGTATACTGACCGTCGGATACTACGAGCGCTCCCATACAAGGGTCCGTAACAAGGGTGTAGTACAATGCACTGACGGGCAAAGTGGCTCGGTCGGAAAGTGCGTTGACATTGCACTTTGACAGACTTTGACAGGATATGACTTATGCAGATTGGGCGCTCCTTTGGTGGCCTGCCGCAACCGACGGCTTGGTGGTTGAACTGCAGTGGCATGTGTAGTGATCCAGAAAACGAATCTTTGCCAGTAATTTTCGGCATTACTCTTGGCCGCTTCTTGTCAGAGAGGTTGCAACAAGAGCCGTCTCTCTCGAGCTCGAGGAGCTAGCTCAAGGCGAACCTTGGACCGTTGACAGAACACCGGCGCGGTAGGGCGATTGCCCTGCAGGTCCTCCGGAAGAATCCGACGTCGCGTCGGGCAAAACGAGCCGCAACGTCGCAACGCGTTGGCTATGAGAGACGGTGGCGGGTGCTCGAGCTTCGACACGAACCGATACACGTGCTGGCCCACGCGGGCTCCACGTCATAAAGCCGAAAATAGACATTTGTTTACGTGCTTGGACGACGCATGCTGGGCCTCGTGCTCTTCCTCCTCTTGCTGCTGCCATGGTCGTCGGGCCAGCACCTCGGGAGTCCGCTGCGCTACGTCTCGGACGAGTGCGAGGCGCTCAAGGTACGTCCCTGCTTCGTCTTGATCGAGACAAGTATTTTGAGTGTAGCAAAGCTTGGATGTGATGGCAATCAACGGCGACCAGCTCGCCAACGGCGTCGTGGGCGGCCACGTCGTCGAGTCGGACTGCACGAAGCTGCGCACGCTCAACGTGCTCGACCACCGCGACGACAACGACCAGAACCTGCTCTGCGGCAACTCGTGCTTCAACGCGACCGCGGCCACGTACGCGGCCATGCTCAACAACGACTGCTTCCATGGCGACGACGAGTTCGAGGTGGCCAACCAGCGCCTCTATGCAGCGAGCTTTCAGTTTGCCTGTCAGCGCTACGCGCCGTACAAGTACTGCGGTACACCACGATCCAAATTGTCCTGGCGTGAATGACGCGTCTAGTGGCACTGCTTGGCGACACGGTCGCGTCCGCGGGCGGCAGCTACGACCTCTGCAAGGACATTGTCAAGCCGCTCGAATGCTGCTACGAGAGCTATCGACGCTACATGCTCTTTGGCACCAACACGTCGGTGACCGAGATGAACTACATTTCGAAAAAGTGCGCCGACGTCGTCACCGACGCGTGTGCGTGTCATCTCAACGTCTACGCGGCCAACGTCACAAACACATATGTCTGCAGTGCGGGTACGACCGGCACGATCGTCGTGACGACCGTAAACCCTCTGCGTAGGGGGCCGTGCCAACGTCGCAATGCTCCTCCTCCTTTGGCTCACAAGTTTGCTGCTGCCATGAGCATAAAAAAGCTTCGGTAAATGCCTCCTACTGAGTCGTCGAGTCGTGGACGTGTGCGACAAAGTCGTCAATGAGGACGGGCCATGCGCTGTTCTCGTCGTAGTTGGACAGGTCGGGCTTGACGTGCAGCGCAAATTCCAGCGTCTGCGTCCACACGTCTTTGGACACAGCGTTCTTGTGGTGCTCCTAACACAGACACAGATAGGATAGAGACGAAATACGGAGCAGCTACCGTCACGTAGGCCAGCCATTGAGGCAGCAACGCAAACCGCTTGGGCAAGAGCAGCTCCCAGAGCGCGAGTGCAGTCTCGACACCGAGGCTCTTCTGGTCCTTCTCTTTGGCAAAGCCGTATGTAAACTACGTAAGTCAGCGTCGTAGAGGATGGAGATAGCGTCGTACCGCATAGATCTGGGCAAAGAACGCCTCGTCTGTCGAGAGCTTCTTGGCCATCTCGGGCATATTGGCCTTGAGGTCGTCGATCGAATGGCACCCGAGCGCCTTCAAACCCGTGACAAACTCGTCTTTGGAATACTCGCCCATCGACTGCGCCGCCATGTGGAACGAGAGCGCGAGCATGACGGGCTCCTGCGCGTCAACGCCAATGTGTTCGCAGAGCGCGAGGATCCCGTCCTCCGAGATGTAGCCCGCGTTCTCCTGGTCCTCGTAAGCGTGGAAGAGCGTCGTGAGCTCGGCTGTCCAGCCATCGCCCGTTGCCGTCTTTGCGCGCTTGTTGCTACTATGGTTACTGTGGCCATTGGTCGGCGTCTCGTCCAGCGGTCGCTTGGTCGGTGCAGCCGTCGTCGCCCGTGCCACCAAGATGCGCTCGACCATCTCGGCCTTCTTGCCCGTCGTCCGCAGACCTACATGGCGCCATGAGCCTGGCGCATGGAGGAAGCATGGTACCCAGGCGGCGACACTCGTCGACCAGCTCCTTGGCCTTCAACCGCATCAGCTGCGCGCTCATCGTCGACTCGAATTGGACGGTCGGGCCCAAAATGCAACCACGGCGCTGCGTTGGGATTGGCGCCACGCCATTGGCTCATCTCCGCGCTTTATGCCGTATTTTAGCCAATCCGTGATGCCGGTACCGCGACACTCCGTGCGTGGCCTGTCCCCCCACCGAAGTGCTTGGCGGGGACCAAGGTGGCTACGACAGCGCGTTCTGAGTAGACGAACAAGTGCAGTCGGCAGCAGCGTCACGGGCGATCTCGACCTCGCTTGGCGCCAGCGGGACCATGGCGCCAAAAAAATCGTGGCCTTTTTGTCCAATCCCAGCGTTGATCCGTTGGCGAGTTCAACCCGAGCGCCTCGGGCACGTGCGTCGACGGCGAGCACTTGCGCATTTGTCTTGAACGTGTAGACCGATACATCTACTAGGACCGTCTACTAGTGCTCAACCGAGGTCGAGTCGAAGCAACGTGAGGACAAGGTGGCAGCAAATAATACCTAGACATGGCGGCGAAGGCGTCGTTCTAGGTGCTTGTAGCCAAGGGCTAGATGTGTCCAGTCGGTCACGCTTGGCCGCCACAAGACATTATGACCAATCATGTGGCTTGCGGTCCACATACAAATAACGCTGGGAAATCTTGGCGCCAAAATAGAGTCGACGCGCTGCCCAGATGGTCCCGCCTCGCTATGGACTTGTGCGTGGCGTCCGGTCGCCACGGTCGGTGCTGCGCTAGTATATAGAGATACGACGCTAAGTAGGGCCACGTGAAGGACTGCGATTGGGCTTGGACGCCGCGTGGATGCGATTCCGTGCGAGCTGCTGCGTTTCGACAAGTCGAAGATCGCAAGGCTTTGGCGGCTTTGGCAACAGTTCATCACGGATGGTGCTATTCAATGTCCTGGGATTGGTCGAAATGCATGCATTTTACTCCATTTTAGCCAATCATGTGGCGAGGATTTCGAACATTCCAACGTCGTTCGTGGCCGCCATACAAACGCCTAGTGTAAGGAACATACCATGTCGGCCCTTGCGAGTCCCGCCACGGACCTCGCCGCCGGGGACGCGATGATGGACGCCGTGCTCATCATCCCGAACCGCGTCTGCATGGTCTGCTTCGACGCGCGCTCGAGCGCTGGCAACGCGCTCTTGTGCTGTAACGTCCCGAGCTGCCACACGCGCGTGCACGAGGCGTGCTACGCTGGCGAGGCCAAGACGCTGGCACCGAGCGCGGTCCGAGCGCAATGGTCCTGCGACGTCTGCACGCTCGAGAAGGCGCGCAACGAGCTCACGCCCAACGCTGCCCGCGTCTGCGTCGTCTGCAAGCATTCTGGCGGCGCGCTCAAGCCGACGACGCAGGCGCACGCGTTGTGCCACTTGGTCTGTACGCGCTGGCTGCCCGAGCTCAAGCAGGTGGCGTCCGAGGCCCACCCGAGCGCGGTTGTCGTCGATACCAAGCTCCTCTACGCCACGCGCAACAACCTCAAGTGCTTCCTCTGCAACAAGCGGGGCGGCTGCATGCAGTGCTCGAGCAAGCGCTGCCCCAAGTCGTTCCATGCCCTATGCGCCGTGCGCGCGCCGGCGAGCAAGGTCTTTACGGGTCTCAACGACGAGCAGCAACCCGTGTGCCACTGCGCGATGCACCTTGGCGACGTCCAGCCGACGTTCACGCTTGTCAAGGACTTGCATTTTGGGAACCCCTACGTCGGCGACAAGATGTACGAGCCCGATGCGCCCTTCGAGGCTCTCGAGGCGGCGCCGACGGCCAGTGATGCACCCGCGACGCTCGTGTCAGCTGCAGCGCTCATGCCTTTCTTCAACCTGCCACTGAGCGCGCCGCCGGCCAAAAAGGTCGGGCGGCCCCGCAAGGACGACTACCAGCCCAAGCCGAGCCCAGTCCACGTGACAATGCCGATTCCAAGACCTGACATGCCTCGACTGCCGCCGGCACCACCCGCGCCGGCAGGGCTGGGCATGCTGCCGACGTCGCGGCCAGCGCCGCCCCCACCGGGGCTGGGGATGCTTCCGCCGCGTCCGCAGATCATGACAGACGTCATCCCGTGTCCGCTCTGCAAAGAAGTCGTGTTGCGGACGAATTTAGCGCAGCACATGACGACGTCGTGCAAGAAGCAGGTCGCGACGGCGTCGGCGCCCAAGCCAACACCGACCAAAAGCAAGGCCGGAAAGGCCATGCCGCCGCATTCAACGACACCGACGGGTGGCAAGGCGGCAGCAACAGCTGTAGGCAAGGTGACGCCGACGGCGGGCAAGGCGACACCGACGGGCAAAGCGGCCAAGGCAGCCGAAGGTCCCAAGAAGCCCCGCGGGCGTCCACCCAAGAAGAAGCCCGAGCTATCGATCGCCATGCCACTCGAGCCGAGTCGACCGCCGATGTCGATGTCGATGCCACCGACGCCGTTGCCACCGTCGACGACGACACATGTGCCCGTGGTCATCAAGAAGCATGCGACGACGTCGTTGTTTCCGCTTTCGCTGGGCCAAGCGTCCGTGGATCCGGTCGGCGACCTTGCGATCGCGTCGTTGCATGCAACCATGCCGTCGGACAACCTCTTTATGACGTGGCCCGGCCAGCAGTTTGGCCATCTGATGCAGTCGGCGTTCTTCTGGGACCAAGTGTCAGTCGCATTCTTCTCGAAGTACCCGATGCAGAAGAAGCGCCTCGAGCCGCTCGCGCACTGGCTCACGGGCGCCAAGCCCGACGGCATTGAAAAGCCTCGGGGCGCGTACGACAAGCCGCGGTGCGCCGACACGGTCGTGGTCACGTCATCCGACGACTGGATGGTGCAAACCGGCATGCAGCACACGTGCGATTACATGCTGCTCGCGAGCGGCGCGCAGTGTGCATTCAACCAAGACGTCCACCCGTTCCTGCACGTGCACTCGGTCGCGCCGTCGCCGTCCAACGACGGCACGTCGCATATTGCGGTCAACCTCGTCGTGCACTCGACTGCGGTGCGGTGCACGTTTGCACTCTCGCAGACCGAGCCGCCGGCCGATACGGACGTGGCCTGGACGCGGTTTAAGCCCGATGCGTTTCACGATCTCTTGACGAACGCGACGCCGGCGTATCCGCGCGGCCATAAGCTCTGGGTGGCGCTCCTCGGGCTCGAACCGCTCACCAATGTGCTCATCAAGCAGCAGTACGGCGAGAGCGCAGCGTTCACCGGCAGCCAAGTGCAGGACGACATGACGCTCGAGATGCAACTGTGCGTCGACTTGCTCAACGAGCAAATGAAGACGAACCGCGTGCGGTGGCGGTCGCTCTGGGCCAAAGGCACGCAGTACATGCAAGCGCAAGAGACCCAGTTGGCGGCGCAGGGCCATGTCGAGCGACTCTACCACGAATATGCGTGGTGGAAAGCGGTGTGTCTCTGCGTCATCAAGGGCACAAAGGACCTGCCGTTTCTGCCCGAGTCGGACGACACGCGTCTCCAGCCGTTTGAGGACGGCACGTGCGTCATCTGCTTTGATGGCATCTCGGAGGACGGGAACCCGATCATCTTTTGCGAAGCCTGCGACATTGCCGTGCACCAGCGCTGCTACGGCATCGCCGAGATCCCAAAGACGGACTTTTACTGCGACAAGTGCATTGCGCTGCGCAAACTGCCGTCGGCGCCGGTGTTTTGCCAGCTGTGCCCGATGCGCGACGGCGCGCTCAAGATGACGAAAGAAGGTCTCTGGGTCCATGTGGCCTGTGCGCTCTGGAGCCCCAACACGCAGCTCGTGCACATTCCGCGCATGCTGCTCCAACTGTCGATGCAGCCCCACGTGCGATTTGCAAATTTCGACACGGCAACGGCGATGACGTCGCCGCTGGCCGACGTCGCCGATCTCCCGCCGCCGCTGCTTGCCGGTGGTCTCTGCACGATCTGTCGCGTCGCGACCGGACGCACGGTGCGCTGCCGCCACCCCGACTGCGGGACGTCGATGCACCCGCTCTGCGCCTGGTACGCCGGCTGGCACATGCACGCGTCCGTGGCCGCGTGCGGCTACGTCCACGTCGGTGGCGGCCAAGGTCTTGTCTTCAACGTCTACTGCGACGCCCACCAACCGTCGTCGCTCGCGTGTGCCGACCGGTCGCTTCAGCGCGATGCGCGTGCCGCGCTTCGGCTCGTTGAGGCCACCAAGCGAGCGCAGTTGCGACTCCTCGCGAGCGACGAAGATGCGACGTGCGCCGTCTGCAAGAAGACGAAATCGCACGAGTTGTCGTCGCCGTCGTCGGTGCTGCTGCGCTGCCGCCTCTGCAGCGTCATTGTGCACCCGAGTTGCTGCGCCCCGGCGGTCGCGATCGACCATATTACCAACGACTGGGCGTGCGAAAAGTGTGCCGTCGATCCGACGGCCGCATCGGCGCCCTGTGTCCTCTGCGACCGCGTTGGCGACTACATGCTGCCGGTGCGCCCGTTGGCGTCGACCGGTGCTGCACTGCACTACGGCTTTGTGCATCTGTTTTGCGCCAATGTGTTTCACAGTCGCATTGTGACGGACCCGGCGACGGGCACCCGGCATGCACTGCCACTGCACCCGGTGGAGCCGCCGCTTACCAAGTGCTGTTCGCTCTGCCAGCAACGCTCGGTACGTGCGTGCTCCATGAAAGAAGAGGACAGCCAACGCGAATGGTGTAGGGCCGCCTCGTGAGCTGTAGCAAGAAGCAGTGCCAAGCCGTGTTCCACCCGTACTGCCACCACGAAGCGCGCTTGTACAACTACAAGCCCGGTACCAAGACGGAGCGCGCGTACTGTTGCAAGCTCCACCCGCCGAGCCATGCCGTCTTTGACGAAGCTCGCGGCCTTTGGATCACCAAGCAAGAGATCATGGCGCTGCAGCAGATCCGGTGCACGTACGAGCGCACGCGGATGTTCATCGACTTGGCCAAGCAGCGCGAGAAGACCAAGAAGCGCCTCTTTCTCCATGTCGAGGCGGCGGCGTTTGAAAAAGGTGCGAGCCGACAAGGGGTCACTTCACCGACGTTCTATGCGCGTAGCCAAGGAGGTGGTCGCGGTCGTCAAGCCGACGCGCACGATGAAGGCGTTTTATGCGTCCGTCACGGGCGACGACGACCTGCGGGACGTGACCCGGCGCAAGCCAAAGGAAGTGGTCGCGACCACACCGAGCAAGCCGCTGCAACGGGGCAAGAAGCGCGGCTCGGAGACGCGCCAAGAGCTCTGGCTCAAGAAGCTTGGCGCCACGGACGAGTCGATCGTCGCCAAGCGACCCCGCCGTCGCAGCGTTGACGACGACGCGAACGACGAGACGACGAGCACGCAAGCCGACGCGCACGCAATGAACGAGGCGGACGAGCAACCACACACCAAGCAACACGACGCGATCGCTACGTGGTGGCACCGTGCACTCGAAGCACTGCCAGCGCAAGAAGAAGATCTGGATGACGTCATGGCCACGCTCGTGGACGACGTGTAGGTGTCATCTTGCCTGTTTTGGACTTTACAACAATACTACATAATTTGGCGTCGAGTGCAGCTAGGGTTGGGGGAGCCTCGCGCTGCTTTGGAGAGAGGACGCGTCGTACCCAGTGTGACTGTTGCATAGGTCGCTAACTCTATATATCGTACGCATAGTAAGTCTAATGAGGTATGACATGCTGTCGTGGCTGTCATGCAACTGCGTCGACCACCGCAGCACGCAGGCCGTACACCGCAATGTATATAGGACAGGTGTATGTAGTAGGAGGCACGAGTAGCAACTATCTTGAACGACTCTACCTGTACTAACTAACTAACGAACTGTAACCTGCCAGAAAGGACACGTCAACGCGTCGAGTCTGCCGAAGGGAACTTCTGGGAAGTGACGTGGCAAGAGCACGGAGTGATGACGTCATCTGGTCGTTGATTGGACCGATCCATGGTTGTCAGCAAGTTGCTTCGTATGGCCGACGTCGTTGCAGCGACTGTCGCTGCGCTCACCGGCGGCCTCGCGCTGGTCGGCGTCCGCTTTCTCCGACGCGGCCAGGCGCTTCGGGCGCTGCCAGGGCCCCGCAGCACGAGCGTCGTCTACGGGAACGCGTACGGTCTCGAAGCGCTGGTCACTTGACTCAGCGTCTTTTGCAGGCGCGAGTTTGGCAAGACGCGCTGGCACGACGGCCAGCGCTTCCCGGCGCCATTTGTCTCGTGGTATAGTCCTCGGTCCACCACTGTCGACGTTTCAACAGATGTCGTAGGCAAAACGACTTTGGCGGCGCGTTTCACTACCGGGTGTTCTGGCACCACCGCGTCAATCTCAGCGATCCAACGTCGCTCCAGCATGTGTTTGTGGTCAACGCGGCCAACTACCCCCGCGCCAGCATTCCGCGGGCGCTCTTTCAAGTACGATGCTTCCCCTTGTGTGTTGAGTGCTGCATATTTTGTTGGGCTAGAATTTGCTTGGTGGCGACGGTCTCCTGAGCTCGGAAGACCCGGCGCACGCGGCGCAACGCAAGCGCCTCAACCCTCACTTTGCTCAGTCGATCTTCAAAGGGTACATTCCAGTGTTTGCGGGCGAGACCGAGACGCTCGCCTCGACGCTGGGCACGCTAACCGGACCAGTGTCGGTTCCGGACTGTACGTTCTGTCTCGCGTAGGAGGTGCGAGCTTTGTGTGTAGTGATGACGCGCCTGACGCTCAACATCATTGGCAAAACCGCGTTCGGCTATGACTTTGAAACGCTCGACCCGACAAACAAACGGGCAGCGATCGCTCTCGAGGCCTTTGAGAAGCTCAACACGCCACCGCGCTTCCTCTACACGCTCGGCCTGACGCTATTACCCGGGTTCCAACACTGGCCGCTACCCTACTTGCGGCAGATCCAAACCGCCAAGTCGACGCTCTTTCGCATCGTCGATGACGTGATTGCACACAAGGTGGCGTCACCGGCGCCGGCCCGCGACCTTCTCGACCTCTTGCTGGCCGACGCGGCGATGACGCCCACCGAAGCCCGGGTGCACGTCATGACGTTTATGTTTGCGGGCCACGAGACGACGAGCAACACGCTCTCCTGGGTGTTGGCGATGCTGGCGACGCACCCTGCTGTCGAAGCCGCGGTCGTCGACGAGTGCCGTCGCGCCTTGGCCAACGCCGGCGGTGCCGTGTCGTGGCAGACGCTAAGCGACCTCCCTCTGCTCACAGCGACGATCTATGAGACTCTGCGTCTGTACCCGACGGCTCCATTCATCACGACCCGTCATTGCGTTGCCGATGATTCGATTCCGCGCACGGACGATGCTCCGTTCTTCATGCCCGCGGTAGTTGAGTGCTTTTGCTGCAAAGCACGGACGCAGTCGAGAGGTGTGTAGGGAGCGCACGTGTCGTTTAGCGTCGGCGCCATCCACCGGAATCCACGATACTGGACCAACCCTGATGCGTTTGTGCCCCGTACGTTCTCGCGGTTGTTGCTTGTGACCTGAGACGCAATATGCGTGTGCCTCTAGAGCGATTTCTGGACGACTCGACGGAAGCTCTCGCCGACAAGGCGCTCCGAAACGGCAAGGGCAATACGTTCACGTACATGCCGTTCAGTGCCGGTAGGATCCTGTCCGAGCTGCCGCACGTGTGAGCGGATCGTAGGCGCCAAGAACTGCATCGGGAAGCGCTTTGCCATTGCTGAGATGCAGACTGTGCTCCTCCAGTTGCTTCCCAAGTATGCTTTCACATTGGCGACCGATGCCAACCTTCACCCGAAACTGACGGGCGTCACGATCAAGCCGAGCAACTTGGTGATGCACATATCGCGTCGCGCGCCATCTTGTGCCGCAACTCTGTTCTGAGCGTGCCAGCATTGCGCGCCTTTTCGCTGAGGAAAGATCTCCGACACCAGTCAACGAACCCGTCGCAATGGATATGTCATCGTGACATGTCGACTTAAAGACTCGAAATTGGCTGGTCGATGCTTGGTGCGCATGGGGCAGTGAACACTCCGACTAGAAAGTGGGCGACATACTCGTTAGAGACACGCAACATACGCTAAAGCGCAGCATATCATCGCAAAGCTCCGCACACGGTGCGATCCAAAGCAGTGCGCGAGCTTGAAGCGGTCCATCGGGCCGACGCACGTGGCCTATTGGGGGCAGTCTCCGTGGCTTCGTCGATACAAAAGTCGTAGTTCGCTGCCGTACGAGATAGCAACTTTTGCAGTGTCCTTAGTTGTCGACGCCCACC
>NW_008246074.1:892908-893383 GCF_000281045.1 Saprolegnia diclina VS20
ACTATGTATTCGTATCTCGTACAAACATCAACATTAACCTGCACCGGACCCGACCCTGTCCATAGGCTCATCTTGCAAGTTGCAACATTGAGAGTACATCTCTGTCTGTCTTCAGCCGTCCCCTTCTCCGTACCCAACTAATATGAAGCTCTCGCGTGTTGCAGTTGTCGGCCTTCTTTTCGTCGCCGCCCGTCACGCCCAAGCCCAAGCCCAACCCACGAGCTCGTCGACCAGCAACACCCTCGACACATTGCCTGACACTGCGTCTTTGTACGAGACGTCCGGCTCGTCGGATGCCACGCCGGCCCCGGTGCTTGAAGTCATCCAGGCAGCGCAGCATATCATCGCAAAGCTCCGCACTCGGTGCAATCCAAAGCAGAGCGCGAGCTTGAAGCGGTCCATCGGGCCGACGCACGTGGCCTATTGGGGGCAGTCTCCGTGGCTTCGTCGATACAAAAGTCGTAGTTCGCTGCCG
>NW_008246074.1:896432-990358 GCF_000281045.1 Saprolegnia diclina VS20
ATCGCCGTCGGTGTCAGCCCGTCGGTCGCTGCTGCCGTTGCGTCGGCTGCCGACTCGGCGGCGGGCTCGGGTGCCGATGCCGTCACCAGTGCTCCTATCGCGGACGTCATCGATGCCGCCCAAGATGCCGGTGCCTCGCCGGCCCAGGCTGCTGCTGTGGCCGATGCCGCGTCGTCGGGCGTCACGGGCAGCGACCTTGTTGCCGTCGCCTTGGCGGTCGGTGTCAACCCGTCGGATGCCGTGAGCGTCGCCAGTGCTGCGAGCAGTGCGGCGGGTACGCCTGCGCCGATCATCGAGATCATCCAGGCTGCGCTCGACTCGGGTGCAAGCCTTGGCCAGGCCGCTGCCATCGCGGTTGCCATCAACTCGGGTGGCTCGCCTGCCGAGGTGCAGATCGCGGCTATCGAGGCCGGTGCTCCGCTCTCGGTTGCGTCGGCCATCGCTTCGGCTGTGTCGTCGTTCACGCAGTCGACGGCGGGTTCGTCGGATGCCACGCCGGCCCCGGTGCTTGAAGTCATCCAGGCGGCGATTGAAGCCGGTGCCACGCCTCAGCAGGCCGCTGTCATCGCCGTCGCGGCCGACACCGGTGCTAGTGCGCTGGGCATTGTCCAGACGGCGCTGGCGGTTGGCGTACCTTCGTCGATTGCAAACGCAGTTGCTGCTGCGGCAAACGTGGCGGCGGGATCGAATGCGGATGCTGTCACCAGTGCTCCGATTGTCGATGTCGTTGCCGCTGCCGAAGACGCTGGTGCTACCTCATCCCAAGCAGCCGTTGTGGCCGATGCTGCGTCGTCGGGTGTCACGGGGACTGATCTTGTGAATGTCGCGCTTGACGCCGGCGTCTCTCCGGCCCTGGCAGGCACAGTTGCTACTGCTGTGGCAGAAGCAGCTGCGACCCCGGCACCCATCGCTGTCGTCATCCAAACCGCATTGGATTCGGGTGCAAGCTTGAACCAAGCTGCCATCATTGCTACGGCAGTGGAATCCGGTGCCAGCCAAGCAGGCATTCTCAGTGCGGCGCTTGCGGCGGGCGTCGCCCCCAAAGATGCCATTGCCATCGCTTCGGCGGTCGCGTCAAGCAACGGCTCTGGTACGGGTTCGCTTGCCGCCCAAACGAAGACCGCGTTCAACGCCGCTGAAGGTACGGGCGCTAGCCCCGAGCAAGCTGCGGTGCTCGCAGTCGCGATCCAAACCGGTGCGACCGAGACCGAGATTGCCGACATTGTCAAGAACAACGGCGTCGGATCTTTGAAGGCGGACATCATCGCTTCGACGCTGAGTGCGCTGAGCCCTGGCAGCGCAGCCGACATTATCAAGGTCAACGAGCCCGAAAAGATCATCTCGAACAGTGAGGACGCCGGGATCCCACCGGGGGTCGCCGCGGAGATCGCTGTTGCCGCCGGCGAGGGCGAGTCGACGAAGCAGGTCGAGAAGCTAGGCGCCGAAGCCGGTATCTCGGCCCAGACCGTGTCCAACATTTTCGCGGGCATTACCACGGGGTCACAGAAATCGGAGCCGGAACCGGCTACCGATCTCAACACGTTGCCAGCGTACAACTTTACACCGGCACCGACGGCCGTGGGCACCGAAGGCGAGACACCATCCACAATCGGTGGTGTGTTCCAAAACATCGTCGACTACTTGACGTCGGCGCCCGCGACACCGAGCTTGCGATCGCGTCCGCAGTGCGCGCCGACGGCGTAAACACTGACGTCTTCATGTCGTTTGCTAATTGTAAGAATCAACCAACGTTTTATGTCCATTGACAAGCTCCAGTACCGACAACACCACTCACCACTGCGTTCTGTCTGCGTGGCAGAGACCCATTCGGGATCTCAGCAAGCGTGTGGTAACTACCGAGGTGTTCGCCATCGACGGCATGGTGCTCGTGCGCCACAGCCTGCAAAGCTACGACGCGCGCATGTCTGACATCGGTGCAACGACCAAGTTCCTTCTTTCTTACTTATCCGACTAGTACACGCGGGGGAACGGCATGTCCTTGGGGAACTGAAGCCAGTTGACTTTCGGGTACTCGGTCTCATGGCTCTCGACGACGTGGATCGAGTACGCATGGCGCGACTTGTCGGACGTGTTGGCATGACTGTAATGCACAAACGACGAGTGGAGGAGCACGAGGTCGCCCTTCTTGGTCAAGATCGGCGTCCCGCCCGTCAGGTCGAACGCGGGCTTGGTCGCGGGCACCGTCTCCAGCAACGGGCCGTCGGCGCTCGAGAAATCCTCTTGGCCATTGAACGGCGTCGTGCGCTTGAAATGCTGAAGCACGGGCGTCGTCAAGTGCGAGCCAGGCACACCGTACAAGCAGCCTACCATGCAGCACTCAACACACGGCCAAATGCATTTGGATAACGAACCGTTCGACGTCGTGCAGTCTTCCAGCGCCCACCAGAGACCAATGACGCTCTGCGGCTCCGTGTAGAGGTACGTGCCATCTTGGTGCGCGCCAACCTCGCCGCCAATCGATGGCTGCTTGAAAATATACATGGACTGGGGCACGACGGGGGCGACGTACCCAAGCGACTGGAGGATGCCTATGACAGAAGGTCAAGACTGCTCATGAGATTAGGCGAGGCGCCGCACCTTTGACGCTGGGCGAGAAGCTCACGTCGCGAAACGCTGGGTCGAGCGAGTGCAAATTGTGGCCAATCTTGTTGATCGCGAGCGGCAGCGGCACGGTGACGTTGCCATCGTCGTCGACCGCGTCTTCTTCAAAGAAGCAGTGGATGCGCGGACCGGACGAGAGAAAGTATGCGTCGCTGTACCGCGTCTGGTGCTTGGAGCTAAAGATGCTCTTGGAGCTCGGGTCGAACTGCGAGAGGTGGTGGTCCGCCCGCGCACGGAGTGTGTCGCACGTCTCGTGCGAGAGCGCGCCCTCGATGTGGAGGTACCCGTTGGCGTTGTAGAACGCCTGCTGCTCGGTGCTAAGGCCATATGCGGCGGCCGAGCTCGCGCGGCGGGCCCACGCCGGCGACGACGCCTTGGTCAGAGCACGGTGCAGCATGTCGGTGGATTGATGACTGCCGGCCGCTGCCCATCCCGCTGATTGGTCCAAAGTGCACTTTCGCACTTGAAGCACGGTATTTCAACCAATCAGCGTCGCGCGTGTCGCACCGAAACCGACTGCGATGAGCGCCGAGCCCGCCGACGCCGATGATCTCGCCGACGCCGATGATCTTGCCGACGACGCCCTCGACGACCAAAGGGCCCAGGCCATGGCCTCGAGCCGTCATGGCGATAACTCCGATCGGTCGCCCACCCCGCCAAGCGCTCGTCGCGTGTCCTTTGCCCGCATCCGACCGCTCACAGCGCACGAGCTCGCGACAACGTCGTCCCACGTACTCATGCCTTGACCATGCAAGGGCATTGCTATGGCACCTGTAGATCCTTCCGCTCAAAGCGACAGACATGCGCGGCCTCACAGCCGATCTCGATCGCAAGCCCAACGAGGCCATCCAGGTGTTTGTTCGTGTCCGACCGTCGTCGTCGGCGCCGTCGCCGACGTTCATCGGCGTATGTTGTGCACTACCATTGAAGGGCGTAGGATGCCATGGACGTAGATTCAAACGGTAAGCGACACAACGCTGCGGATCCCGTCGACGGCCCACGGTCCAATGGAATGCTCGTTCGATCGCATTTTTCCGCCGGATGCCACGCAGGCCGACATCTACGGGGCCGTGCAACATCTCGTCGCCGACGTTGTGCGCGGCTTCAACGCGACCATCTTTGCCTATGGGCAAACTGGCACCGGCAAGACACACACCATCTTGGGCATGGACGAGTCCGCCCCGTCGCTCTCGGGACGCAGCGGGACGCCCGTCGACGCGACGCGCCTCGAGCTCGATCCATCATGGGGTATCATTCCGCGCGCACTCTTTGAGCTCGTCCAGCAATTTGGCACCAATGGTGTCATGACGTGCGCGTACTTGCAGATCTACAACGACAAGATCTACGATTTGCTTGCGGACCGCAAGCGGCAACGCCCGCTCGTGTTGCGCGAAGCCGACGACGTGTCCATCCAAGGCCTCTCGCTACTCCCGATCGCCACCATGGAGGACGTCTACGCCTTCTTGCGCAAAGGGTACCTTTCACTTTGTATGGGCCCATTGTGGTAGTTTCGGTCCTAGGAAGCTCCATCGCGTGGTCCGTGAAACCGAGATGAACGCCGCGAGCAGTCGCAGCCATGCGATTCTCCAAGTGCACTTGCGGTCGCGGAATGGCCTTCGGCAAGGCAAACTCAACCTCGTGGACTTGGCGGGATCCGAGAAATGGAACAAGCTCATCGTCAAGCCCGGTGTCGAGATTGAAGAAATGAAGAGCATCAACAGCAGTCTCTCGGCGCTTGGCAACTGCATCGCGGCCTTGACGCAAGCCGGCCGCAAGCACATTCCGTACCGCGACTCGACGTTAACGCGGCTCCTCAAGGACTCGCTGGGCGGCAACACGCGAACCGTACACTGCGCTTTGCTGCATTGAAGCTAAAACCAAGCCATCGAGTCGTAGGTTCTGATTGCGACGATCAACGGCCGAGCGTCGGACGAGACTGTCCGAACGATCCAGTTTGCGGACCGGACGCGGGCCGTCATGCAGTGCGTCGTGCTCAATCCCACGCCGACAGTGTCGCCACGCCAGCTCCAACTCGGTACCCAACGCGCTTGGAGCGTCTCCTGACATGCTTGTGGAATCGACGTAGGACTGGCGGCGGCGCGGGCCCACATTGCAAAGCTTCGGCTCAAGGTCCTCGAGCTCTCGAGCGTCAAAGACAAGCAAAACGACGAGGTGCAGTCGAAGCTCGCGCACTTTGAAGCGAGCATCCAAGCCAAAGAACGCGCGATCGGGACGCTCTTGGCGCAAAACGAAGCTTATGAAGCCAAGGTGCGCGAATCGGAGCGCCAGATACAACAACTCCAGGACAAGATTCAAGCGCTCACAACGCCCGAGAAGGTCGCGACCAAGTCATACGAGGTCGACTGGGATCGGCTCGAGCGCGGGCGCAGTCTCTCGAGCTTGGCACCAATCCCGAATGCCCCTGCCCCGGAAAAGAGCAGTATCCTATTCAAATCATTATACCCGAAGCCCAGCGACAAGCCGCCGGTCAAACTCCAGCCCGTCGCACCGTCGCCATCCTTCTCGAGCACCGTCAACGCGCCAGCGCCAACATCAAACACACCGACCGCGTGCACGGATCACCAGCTGCAAGGCTGCGTCCTCTGTGCGCTGCGAAGCAAAGTACCCGCTTCCAATCAATTGAGCGCGATGACAGAGACGTCAAAAGGCCGGCCAGTTGCAGCAACCGCTTCGTCTCTCCCGTGGAAACCCCCCGAGGCTTCTGCACTCGTATCCTCTACGTCGTCGTCGTCGGTGTTGTCGCCGTCCGGTGTGTGCGCGGCGCACCAACTCAGTCGTTGCATATTGTGCCAGAGCGCGCGCCCCAAGCTTGTTTTGCCCGCAACGAATGCCTCAACGGCGGTGACGGCGACGACGTGTGCGCCACATCGACTCACCAACTGCGTGCTCTGTTCGCATACCGCCCAGCCTCGTTTTGCTGCGTCTTCCAGCAGCGCCCCCGTTGTAGCTCGAAGTACTCAGTCGTTCTCCGTCGCCCCACACCATTCGAGCAGTGTAGCCCGATAGCAATGATATCGTTCGCGGTGGACATTGCTTGCAAGCTAGAAATGTCGTCGCTTCTGTCCACCCCAGGAACTCAGTACTGGGTGCGTCGAGAGACATTTGCTCCCTTGGATCCGCTGCCTCGTGGTGAGGACCGCCCTCGCATCCAACATAGGACATGTATATGTCGTCAGTATTGGACGGCAATCGATCATGGCCACGGAACGCGTGCGTCATCGCTACCGCACGTTCGACGGTTTGTCGCAGCCAATGCGTTGGCGCCTAAGTCCCGTTGCATACAGCCGTAGCGCGACGTAACGCTACCCAACGGCAAACGGTCCGAACCCGACGCTCGACGGTGCTGAGCACTCGGTGGGCGGCATCGCACTGCACACCGCGTTCCGGTTCGTCTCCATACGAAGTCGCAAGGGCCCGATCAAGGCGCTTGTGGCCATCTGTACATATTTACCGAGCCACCTCGTCGGCGGCTTGAATACAGCGCCAACTTCAACTTGTCAACCTCTCAAACATGATAGTATGCATATCGCATTGCCAGTTGATTTCACTTTTCCTTTTCCAGTCCATCGACGACACCAATGGCATCATCAACGCAGCGCGACGAGAGTCATGTGTGGTACTTTGCGATCGGGTCAATGATGAACCCGATCAGTCTCTCGAACCGCGGTTTGGCCCCGGTCGAGAGCCACCCGGCCGAAGTCCTGGAGTACAAGCTGCAGTTTTTTGGCGCCGCCGGCATGGCCGAGGCCGTCCCGGAAGCCGGCGCCTCGTTCCACGGTGTGCTGCACAAAATGGCATCCGCCGAAATGCAAGTCCTCGACCAAATGGAGTCGACGTACATCCGCGTGCCGGCAACGACGCGCCTCTACGACGGTCGCCTCGTTGACGCGACGATCTATGGCCGGGACGCGGCCAAGGTCGCGGCCTTGGGACAAGAAGACAAGCCGCCGAGCGAGCGCTACATCGAGATCATGGTGCGCGGCTGCGAGCACTACGGCGTCGCGGCTTCACACATTGCGTTGCTCAAGTCGGTGCCGTTCGTACCCCGCAAGTCGCCCAGCGACTACATCTCTGTGCCCGTGCCCGACGGACTCCGGTGGTTCACGCAAGAGGAGCTCCGCGCCGGCACGGGCGTCGACAAGCGTCCACTGCTTATCTCGATCAACGGCAAGGTTCGCGAGTACATTGGGTCCCCGGATTTTGCCATGTACAAGAACATGCTGCGCATGGCTGGCCAGCCCATGGAGCCGTTCATCGCCAAGATGCTCTACGACCCCAAGTATGGTTGCCCGTCGACGCTGCAAGAGTTTACACGCGAGCACTGTGCGTGCATTGAAGACATGACGATGCAAAACTTTAGCAATCTCTTCCAGACTGTCGGTCTCATTGCGCAGACGTACAAGGAGGAATAAATGTCCTTTGATTCAAAAACATCTTATTCGAGTGTTGATTTTGGCGGTCGTAATCAAGTAGAAGACGTGGCTCCCGTTCATTCCTTGGGGAGATGGGTGGAGCAAAACGCATATCGTAGCAGCAGGGACGAAGTGTACATATTGCATGGGTGACTAGGTCGGACCGAGTACTGTCGAGGGTCTCACCTGAACAACTGTCTCCCGTCTCACCGACGATTCTGATTCTGGCGCAGTGAGAATTATTTCATGAGCCAACGTAGTTCTGTGGAAGCGGGCAAAGTACCTCAATACGAGGTACACATACGGTGTTATAAGTGCTCGTGGACTATGGCATGGCAGGCAACCTGTTTATTCCTTCTACTGGCCATACGATGGCCGACACGCTTACGATGTAGTCATCCGATAACGGCCATGAATAACGCGCGTGATCCTGGCAACACCGCTCGCTGCTGGTGGCGACAGTGCGACCATATATGTGTCTCAACGAAGCAAGGACAGAGAAGGGCAACACCAGCAGCAGAAGACGACACTCGAATCATTCTACTTGGCTCTTGGTTGAGCGATCGAGCCGCGCACGACTTCGCCAGTGCTCCACGGCAACCTCCGAGACTTGATAAGATCGTCGTGCTCCGAGAATGTCGCTTCATTTTTGAATTTGCACTTTGAACCATGAGCGACAACGGCGACGTCTGGTACTTTGCGATCGGATCGATGATGAACCCGATTAGCCTCCAGAGCCGCAACCTCGCGCCGATCGAGAGCTACCCAGCCGAGGTTCTGGACTTCCGCCTGCACTTTTTCGGGCACCTCGGCATGGCCGAGGCCGTCCCGGACGTCGGCGCCTCGTTCCACGGCGTGCTGCACAAGATGACATCCGCCGAAATGCTGTTGCTGGATCAAATGGAGGTGACGTACACCCGCGTGCCGGCAAAAACGCGCCTCTACGACGGCCGGCTCGTTGACGCGACGATCTATGGCCGCGATGCAGCCACCGTCGCGGCCTTGGGACAAGAAGACAAGCCGCCGACCGAGCGCTACATTGACATTATGGTGGGCGGCTGCGAGCACTACGGCGTCGCGGCTTCGCACATTGCGTTGCTCAAGTCGGTGCCGTTCGTGCCTCGGAAAACGCCGAGCGAGTTTGTCTCGGTGCCCGTCCCCGATGGTGTGCCTACGTTTACGGAAGAGAAGCTGCACATCGGCACGGGCGTCGACGGACACCCGCTGTATGTCTCGATCAACGGCAAGGTCTGCGAGTACGTCGGCTCGACCGACTTTTTCCTCTACCCGCATTACCTTCGCATGGCCGGACAAGCGGTCGAGCCGGTGCTGGCCAAGATGCTGTACGATCCCAAGTATGGCTGCCCGTCGACGCTGCAGGAATTTACGCGCGAGTACTGTGCGTGCATTGAAGACACAATGATGCACATTTCAAGTGCCAACTTCAAGGTCATCGGTCGCATTGCGCAGTGCTACAACGACTAAAGATCTAGACATATGGTACCTTTTGGTCTACAAACCCATGAAAAATGAAACTAAATTGCACATTTAGCGGCGGAGTAGCCGCAACGGCAACGCCGTCGGCTTGATCGTGACACCTGTGAGCTTGGGTGTCAAGTTCGATGCCGGTGTACGTGTCAGCGCAAAGCGCGGTAGCAAGTGGAGCAGCACCGTTTGCATCTCGGCGATCGCAAAGCGTTTTCCAATGCAGTTTTTGGGCCCTAATCAAGAAGGATCCTACTGTCAATACGCGGACAAGTTGTCTACCGAGGCTAAATGGCACGAACGTAAACCGGCTGCTGTTGCCATGGCGCAGCAGCGCATCGGCCTCGTGCTCGGGCGATCCATCCAGAAAACGCGCTAGTCGTCATCAAGGATATGCGTCGACAGTATGTACAATGTACAACATTGTACCTGGGAGAAACTCCGTGGGACGACTCCAATACCGTGCGTGTTGATGGATGGCCCCAACGCAAAATGTCGCCTGGGCGCCCTACGACCATTTGAATGAATACCATCTGAAAAGACTGGATGTACTACTTTGGGCATGAAGAACGGGTCGTCGTCCGTGCGCGGGATCCAGTCGTCGTGCGTGCACGTTCGCATTGTAATGAACGGCACCGTCGGGTACAGACGCAGAGTCTCATAGATCGTCGCTGTAAGCAGAGAAAGGTCGCTCAGCGTCTGCCACGACACGGCACCGCCGGCGTTGGCCAAGGCGCGACGGCACTCGTCAACGACTGCGGCTTCGACAGCAGGGTGCGTCGCTAACATTGCCAACACCCAGGAGAGCGTGCTGCTCGTCGTCTCGTGGCCCGCAAACATAAACGTCATGACGTGCACCCGGGCTTCGGTGGCCGTCATCGCCGCGTCGGCCAGCAAGAGGTCGAGGAGGTCGAAGGCCGGCGCCGGTGTCGCCACCTTGTGCGCAATCACGTCATCGACGATGCGGAAGAGCATCGACTTGGCGGTTTGGATCTGTCGCAAGTACGGTAGCGGCCAGTGCTCAAAGTGCGGAAGAAACGCGAGGCCGAGGATATACAGCGGTCGCGGCGGCGTGTTGAGCTTGTCAAACGCGCTTAGTGCGATCGCTGCCTGGTTGTTTGTCGGATCGAGCGTATTAAAGTCATAGCCGAATGCGGTTTTGCCAATGACGTTGAGCGTCAGGCGCGTCAGGACTAGACATACGCACATGTGGGTCGTTCAACTAGCTAGAATATAGTCTTCGTTCGTGTGGACGTACGATCAGGGACGTCGACAATGTGACCGTCTGGCATCGCGTCCAAGACACTCAGAAGCGTTGCCGTCTCCGCAGCAAATATAGACACGAAGGCCTTGAGGTTGGTCTGTGAGAATGGCGGGTGCAGGTGCTTGCGCTGGCCAGCGTGCACTTGGTCTTCCGAGCTCAAGAGCCCGTCGCCGCCGAGCAGAGTCTACGGTAGGGACATGAGTATGGAGTCGTTATCGCCTGTTTTGGCTCAGAGACACGAAGAATGCTGCGCGGGATCGTGTCGCGGGGGTAGTTGGCCGCCTTGGTCACGAGCACGTGCTGTAGCGATACCGGGTCGGCCAGATTCACTCGGTGTTGAAAGAGCACACGGTAGTAAAAGGCAGTACCGTACGTCTTGGTCCTGCAACCATGACCGTCAACAGCGCCATGACGACACGGCATCGTACCATGAAGCGAACGGCTCTGGGAACGGACGCGTCGCCGACCACGCAAAGTTGGCAAACTCGCGTCTGTATCGAGCTTGAGTGTCAAAGCACTAACAACAATGTCGCACCCGTTGCCAGCGATGACGTGGGTGCTCGGTGGGCCGCGCAGTGCCTGGAGCGGATGAAACCGCGCCCGGTAGAGCAGCCATGCAACAAGCATCGCTACGACGGATGTACCCACACCGACAATGACCGACGACGACGCGTCCATTCGCGCGTCATGGCGTGTCGACATGACACTCGAATGCTTCGCAATAGAAAATGCAACCGGCAAGGCAGGTTCGAACCGGCGCCAATCTGCCAATCGTTGTCGCCCGGCGAGATCCTGCGTTGCTATCATGGCGTAATGGCGCTACACTGTACTGCCAAAGATGCCCCTGCGCGCTTCGCTCTACTCTTCGCCGACGCGACAACAATGTTCGCGACCACAGCTCCAGCGTCGATGGCGTTCGCTTTATCGATAGGATCGACTGGCTTGTAAAAAACACTGTTTCCATCCAGTGTTTCCGTCACTGGCCTAGCATCCGGATAAGGCGATGGCTGGGCGGGCATCCGGATACCGGCCAGTATCCGACGCTCTGCCACCATGAACGCCCCGAGCCGCAGCGACGCCTACCTCCTCCCGGACGGCGCGCAAAAGGTCACGTACGAGAAGGACACGCGCATCAACAACGCCGGTCAGTTCACCATCCTGCGCGAAGACCACACGATTGCGAACCTCGTGCGCATGCAGCTTTTGCGCGACCCGAACGTGACGTTCGCCGGCTACATGCACCCGCACCCGCTCATCAACGACATCAAGGTGCGCATCCAGACCAACAACCAGAGCTCGCCCATCGAGGCCCTCGGCAACTGCCTCGACGACCTCTCGACCGAGTTTGAAGAGCTCGCGCAGCGCTTCCGCCGCCTCTCGACCAAGGACCAAGGTGGGTTTAGCTAGACGCGGCGACTTGCATACTTCCTTTAATCACGATGACCGCGCCTTTTGGTCCACGCCTCATGCGTCGCACCCAAGCCGTGAGCCAAACGGGTCGAGGTACATGCAGCCGAGGTTGGTGGGTCGCGTGGCGACTCTATATATCACGGTCGCGTCCGATGCAATGTGGCAAGGACCGCCTCCGCGACCGCTGGAATACAAACCGAGACGCAGGTGCAAATGATGTAGGTCAAAGCCCAAGTGTTTTACCCTGCGTGACAGCCGCATCGCGGAGGCCCTGTTCGGGACGTCGACAAAGGTGTGGGATTGCAGGGCGTCATTAGCGATCGCAAGCGTTATGCGCCGCTTGGAGCATAATCGATTCTACGACGCTCTGGCCAAGTGAGCTGCTGATAGCAAGATTCGGCGGCCTTCGTATGCACGCGTCGGGGGACCGCTCGTCGTCCCAGGCCAACTTACGTCAACGAGGCCCAGTGCGGTTGCCGACAGACCGCGCGGTGCATACTCTTGTAAACGAACTACCGTTGCAAAGCGCGGTGAGAGACCATCCAACGTGCGCGACAGCATCATGGAGTTGGTCGCCGGTCGCGCGTAGCTGGCATGTGTCGACGACAGGCGCGGTACCATGGTGCACGAGCTCGTCGACGACGTAGCTCCCAATGAAGCCAAGGACGCATGTGCCAAGCTCAGCCAGTGCTAACGACGGCTATAGCGATGCGCCATTCCGGTACAAGCAGGACCAGCGTGGTCGCTCAAAAGCGGTGCCGTTGACGTTGCGATCTTCCGACGTCCGGTTGCACGGCCCATTTATGCGATGCCATTGGCTCGTGCGCCCAAGAATCCGGATAATAGCGTTCATATTGGTCTTAGCTGATGAGCTGCGCGCGCTGGTCGTTGATGATGGCTTCGCATTTCGTCAAGCGGACCTGCGCCAAGTGCAGCTCGTCCCGCAGCGCGTCAATCGTCTCGTCCTTCTTGGCGACCGTCGCGCGGACGCGCGTGTGTAGTTTCTCCAAAAGGTCGTCCTACAAAGCAGTCGCTTGCACCAGCGCAACCATCGGCATTGTACGTGGTTGGACTTGAGCTCCTGCAGCTGACGACCATACTTGACCTCGACCTACACATCATCTTTGAACAGTTTCCCTAACGACGACGCTCGCACCGCGTCGAGCTTGGCATGGAGATCGTCCACGACAGCGGAGAGGCGCTGGCGCTCGGCCTCGGCCGCGTCGCGGGCTTGGCCGAGCTGGTGGGCACGGTGGGCCTCGTCTTGGCTGAATCGACCGCGTTCCTGCAATACCGGATACGCCATTGCGCTCCTGTGTTGAAGTCTACCTCGTCGAGGAGGTGCTGGAGGCGTGCAATGCGTTCGTGCGCGGTCTGCAGCCCTGTCGCTTGCTCGTGGTACTTGGTCTTGAGATTCTCGCGGTCGCTCTCGAGCTTGGCGCACTTGTCAAAGAGATCGCGGTTCTTGTCCATCCACGCCACCTCCATGTCGGTGGCCGCGCGCAGTTTCTTTTGATATTCCTAGCATTTTGTGGTGAGAAGCATTTGGACAAGTTGTCCAAACTTTGGTCTCGGCCTCAAAGTGAAGCGTTAGACGCTTCTCGGCCGCCTCGACCTTGCGCTGCGTCTCGGCCTGGAGCTTGTCAAGGATGAGCTCGATCTTGGCATCCCGGGCCGCGATCATGTCTTGCTCCAGCCGCCGCTTCTCCAGTTCAAACTCGCTGCGGAGCGTGGCATGCATGCTTTTCGTCATAGCGTCCAAGTCGACTTGATACTTGTCGCGCAAATTGGCCGCGTCAACGTCGTAGCGCTTGGCCATCTACCGACGATTATCGCATCCAACAACGACACGCGATACACACCTCGTCCTTGTCTCTTTGAAGCTGCTGGACGTCGTACTCGATGCGTTGCCGCTCCATCGCGCGCGTCTCGTCGAGCTCCTTGGCGTGCATCAGCTTGAGCTGCCGCACCTCGGCGACCATCTCGTCGCGGGCCTTCTCGGCTTCCTCTTGCAGTCGTCGGCGCTGGGCGCTGAGTTGTTGCTGGAGCTCTGCGTCGGCCGCGTCCAGGCGAAACATGAGCTTGCTGCGCTCCTTCTCGCGCGCTTCAATGAGCTTCTTATCGTTTGCGTCGCGCTCCCGCCGCATGTACTCGTCCTTCTCCTTTTCAAATTGGAGCAGGAGCTTCCGCTTCTCTTCCTACCCCCGCGATCGTCATTGTATGAAGCGACGAGGCACGTACGGCGGCCGCATCCTGAGCCTTTTGAATTGTCTCTTTGCATTTGGTCATGATGGCTTGCACGTCGGGCTCCAACGCCTTGATGGTCGATTTCTTGATCTCGTCCGTCTTCTTTGCCATCTACCACGCGCATGGCCATGTCAGTATGACGATGCAACGCGGTAAGACACAGGTACCCATTGGTCACGCCGCGTCTTCTCCGTCGCGGCCCAGCGCTCTTTGGCATCCTTCATTTGCCGCTCAAAGCCAGCGGTCTCGGAAGCGAGCCGCGTCTCCAGCTTGCGTAGCTCGGTTGTGAGCGCTTCGCACTTGGCCGCCAAGTCACTCTACACCGCCGCATGTTTATAGATCGGATAGCGTCGATGTACCTTGTCCGTGACAAGCGTTTGTTCAAAGTCCAAGTGCTTCTCAATGTCTGTCTCGGCTTGCAGCTGCTGCTCTTTTAGTAGCGCCTACGTGCAAAATGCCACGTCATATTTTTGGCCAAGCAATATGGACCTTGAACTTGGCTTCGGCTGCGTCGAGCATGTCAGTGTGCTTGGCCTTGTCCTTGCGACGCGCTGCTTGGAGCAAGGCGATTGTCTGAGTTTTGTCCTACACCGCCATGCAAATCGCTCCACGAACGAAGAGATGGTCGTCGCGCACCTGGAGCTCCATGTTGAGCGTCACGAGCTTCTCCTTGATGTCATTATAGTAGACGTTCGAGTCCGTCGACGACCGGCCCGACGACGAGAGCGGCGGCATCCGGTTGCTGCTGCTCAGCAGTGGACTCGACGGTGTGCGCTGCAGTTGCTGCACCGACTTCATTTCGACTTCGTCGAGAAAATCATAGATGGTGTGCTTGCTCCCGCGCTTTTCGTCGCTGCTCAAGGGTGCCGTCGAGTAGTGGGGCGGTGGCGTCATTGCCGGGTCGTCGAGTAGCAGCTCGTCCAACGCCGACTCGTCGTGGTTGTTGCTGCTCCTGTCGTCGTCCATGCCGCTGTCGTTCCATATAAAACGGTCGAGTACACAAAACGTCGTATTTTTGCAATCAACTCAATACATTGATACTGTTACGCAAGTGCAAAGTCGGCCACAAGCGAGAGGTGGTCGCTCGACACGTGCCTGCACCCGAATGAGCCCACGAGGTACACGTCCTACTACGAACGTACTGGGTCGGGAGGCCGCGGATGCGCTTGAAGAAGGCGGCTTCGTCCGGCATCGCGACGACGCCCGTACATTGGAGCGTCGGCGCCGAAAACCAAATGTAGTCGACCGTGCCCTACAGATGCCATCGACTAAGGACAGGCAGTGAACATCCTAGGCGCCTACAAAAAAGCGGTTGTGGTAGGTCGTCACAAGCGGCTCGCCCGTCGTCGCCTCGGTCGGGTGTTGCGCGTACGCGCTCTTGAGCGCAAACTACGCCACCGAGTTAGGCCGACGCAGCGCCCATTTTACATACTGGGTGGGACACGGTGCCGCCAATGGCCTTGTTGAATTTCGAAGGCGGCGACCGCTTACTGGGGCCGCGCTGCGCTGGGTCAAAGCGTCCAGCGGCCGTGCCGGCGCCGTGATGCCGCAATTCGGCTTCGGTCTCGACGTGGCGCCGCTCGTGAAAGAACGAGCCCTAGCGTTTGGCGTCAACGACCAGAGAGCAAATATGGTGTGTATCTCGTACGCTGGGCGAAACTTGGCACGAGAGGTCGGGTGGCTGGAGACGGTCGCAGTCGAGTACGCCGGTCGCAAAGAGCGCGTAGAGCGGACTGCACGGCGTAAAGTTAAAGTCGCCGCAGAGCAAGAGACGGTCCGACGCATGGGACGCTTGGAGCGCCGCCAGCTTCTCAAAGAGCAGTTGGCACTGCGCGAGCTTGACGTCGCCGCGCTAAGAGCGAGAAGTCAAGCTATTTGTACGCTGAATCGAGAGCGTACCCGCGGGTTGAAGAGAATATGCGTCGTTGCGACCACCATTTTCGCGCCGTCCGACACGGACTGTAGCACAAGCGCCAGCGCGACGTTGTCACGGTCGAGCACGTCGTGCCCCGGCACCTTGTACTCGATGCCAACCGTCTCGAGCATCTCAAACGTCGACGTTTTGACAAAGATGGCGCAGCCGTCCAGCGTCGTCTCGCCCGTCCTACGTGTGCGCGTCATACGATGCGTGCGTTGACATACTGCGACGGTACCGCTGCTGGGCCCGCCCAACGTAGCCGTGCTAGAGAGAGATGTGGCACGTGCGCGATTCTACGGGCAATGTACCTGTGCGAGTTCAGGCTCAAAGTAGTCGACAAAATGATCGACTTCTTGGAGACAAATAATGTCGGCGCGCCACGATAGAATCTCGCGCAAGAGCCGCGTCCGGCGAAAGGCCCAGCTACGCAGAGCGATGGAAGCGATTGGCCATGGCGAATGCAGTAATGTACCTAAACTTGTAGGCGTCGTACGGGCGCGCGTGCTGCTGACTCTCGGCCGCGAGGTAGTCTACGCACAGCATGCGGCGCGTTGACGTGCAAGGCCAGACCTACCTGCGAGCACGTTGAAGCAAACGACGCGAAACCCGCCGGTCGCGGGCGGATCGCTATACACGCTGTACGGACGCGGGTACATGGGGATCGGCGAGAGCACGTCGACGGTCGTCGGATGGCGAGGCGCATTGCCACGCCCACCGCGCCCACCACGACCACCTCGACCGCCGCCACCCGAGCGACCGCCATGGCCACGTCGGCCGCCACTGCGCTCGGCACTGCGAGGACGCTCCGCTGCTTGGCTGTCACGGCGCGAGCGTGAGCGGGACCGATTGCGCGTCGGCGGCGCGCTGCGGCGCGGGGCTGCTGGCGGGCCCATGTCGCCGGTGTCCGGTTGCATTGCAAAATATACGGCCAATCATTGGCCAGCATCTGACCAACCTTGAAGTTGCACAGCGATCAGGTCGAGCGCCAACACAGGCGAGGGCTCTGGACCAGCATGCGCCTTGACAGCCATGCTAGGCAGTACGATGCACAGCGTAGGCGAATGCTATTGCCAGACCCGCCTTGGCACCTTGCTCGGTCGCCCAACGACAGTCGCTTTGGCCTCAGGGTGCCGACACGACCTCTGCAGCACCGTCCTCGGCTGGTGCCCCAAACGACCGTCTCCTTGGTACCTCGAACGACCGCCATATCGACGGACGTGTATCTTCCCATCATGCCACTCAATCCATCTTGTGCGCCACCTAAAAATACAGGCCAGACGCGGAAACGGCCGTCGCCATGAAGCGGCCTCGGCTAACCACGGGCGTGCTCTGCCTTGTCGTCACCGCCTTACCAATCGATGCTTGTACGTGCCACGTACCGTCTTTCACGTGTGCATCTTCATGGTGTAGCCAACTGGGCT
Organism: Saprolegnia diclina VS20; assembly: GCF_000281045.1. NCBI lineage: Eukaryota > Oomycota > Saprolegniomycetes > Saprolegniales > Saprolegniaceae > Saprolegnia > Saprolegnia diclina. The sequence goes on from NW_008246074.1 coordinate 913,233, forward strand.
GAAATCAGCGGCACCAAGCAGACCAACGCGGCGATCGAGTCGGGCACGCCGTGGACGCGGCGCTGGGGACACGCGGCCATTTCACAGCTCTTCTCAGCGGCCGAGACCGCAGCGGGGAAGCTTAGTCGCATCTATATCCTCGGCGGCGACGACCGCATGCAGCTGGCGACGATGGGCAAGGACTTTCGCGCCTATCCGGGCGGAGGTTCATTCCGGAACGACGTGTGGGCGACGACCGGCATTGGTACCTTCTTCGCTTAGCATACCAAGCCTTCATGCGCCTCCTAGTCTGGAACACGTCGATCAACATCCTGACGTTCAACCAGTGGGGCGAGCCCGCGCCGCAGATCGTAGCCGAGCTCACATGGAGCCAAACGAACGCGGGGAAGCTGCCGCCCCCGGGCATTCTGTACAGCGACTGGATTGCGTGCTTGAGTGCGCCATGGAACCCGTACCCGCCGAGCGGCTGCGACGACCCGACCAAAGCGCCCGGCGAGTACATTGCCGACGCCATGTTCTCGCCCCGGCGCAACTTTGCCGCGCTCGCCTTCAACAACCATTTGTATGTCTTTGGCGGCCGCGCCCGGGAGCTACTGCCCGTGCCGATCGCCGACACAATCGGTATGGCGCCGCGTCCCGCGCGCTGGATGGAGTATGCGATTCTCAAAAACGACGTCTGGAAGAGCCAGGACGCAGGTGCGGCAGCTTCCACGCAAACAACGACTATGGTACCGTAGGCGTCTCGTGGTCGCTCGCAACGATTGGGTGCGCGATGCCCACAGCGCTCGAGACGTACAAGGCGGGCGGGCAGCCGTACCAGTGCACGACCCAGAAAGATTGCTTTGGCGACAGCAAGTGCAACTTCGACCCGATCACGCTCACCGGCACCTGCGTCTGCAACATGTGGTCGCCGCGCGAGTACCATACGGTGGTGTCGTATTTTGGCACGTTGTACCTCGCGGGCGGCTACACGTCGGTGCAACGGAACCTCTGTGGGCCCGAGATCGCCAAGCGGCCGTTGGGCAACGAGTATGCGTGCGGCGGCAACTACCGCAAATTTATGAACGACGTGTGGATGTCGCCGGACGGCCAGCGCTGGGTGCAGTTGACGCCGAGCGCGGCGTGGACCGGCCGCGGCGAACACGCAATGGTCGGGTGGGAAGGCCATCTCTGGATCTTTGGCGGCCGCGACCGCGACGTACGTAGCTCGACCCACCAAGGCTTGCGCAACGACGTGTGGCGCAGCGTCGATGGCATCGAGTGGGTCCTCGATGCGCTCCACGCCGAGTGGTCGCCCCGCGCGAAAATGAGTGTCGTCCCGGTGACGCAGCCGAACGAGAGCTACCTCATTGCCATGTTTGGTGAAAACGACGATGTGTTCCTCGGGGATGTTTGGACACGCGCCTCGAACGCGTCGCGCTGGTCGCTCGACTTTGGACCGAGCACGACGCAGCGGGTCTATGTGACGCCGCAAAGCTCGGTTGCCTTGCTCCAAGGCATGGCCCCCACCGATGTCTCGACGCTGGAAGCCGCCAACATTCGGGTCATCGCCGACCTCACCGGCCTCGCACCAGACACAGTGATCGACCTGCGCACCATGCACAACGTGCCGATTTGCGATTACATTGCAGTCGCCAAGCTCGTCGTCCAGCAGTGCAAGTAAGCAGCTAACACCTCGCGTTCACCTTGCAACCGTGAGTGTAGCATTGCGCCCGTGGGGTACGACGGCGCCGAGTGGACCAACGTGAGCGTGCTCCAAGGCGCGAACGCGGTTGCCAATGCCGCCGCCACCGCGGCCGCGGCCGCCGCCGCTGCCAACAGCGTGTGGGACGGCTGCGCGCACCAAGGCACGCCCGTCTTTGACTGGATCACGGGGCTGTACAAGTGGCCCGATGTGGGCAGCGTGCCGCAAGTACGGCGCCTCTTGTCGTCTTGTGCCACAGGATACGATGGGCGTAGGTGGACACGAAGGACCCGTTCCCGAACGTCCAAGCGTCCGTGTGCCGGTGGACACCGACACCGCGCTCGTCGCACGCGTCGACCGTGCACAATGGCACTGTCTACGTCTTTGGCGGCAAGGTCGACAACCAGCTCTTTGAGAACGATGCGTGGTACCGAGGTACACACGTTGATCCCGCACAATATGTCATTTGCGCGTCAGATCCGACGCTACCGACGTCCTATTTTACGCTCACGCCCGAGTCGTCGACGTCGCAGACGATCTTTCAGTTTACCAGTGCAAAACCCGGCACGATCTTCCAGTACCACGTGATTGACCTCGTCGAGATGCTCGTGGTACGACACTGCATGCTCCTGCTCGTGGCGACGTCGCTGCGGCGTGTAGGTGCGGAATTGGACCGACTGCCTCGGCGAAATCAACTTTGTCTCGTGGCTCGACGGCGGGTACCACCGCATTCGGCTCCGCGCGATCGACGCGGCCGGCAATGTCGAGTCGACCTTTGACGCCGGCCGGAACCTCTACGACTGGACGTACGTGCCGGCGCTGCCGTGGAACCTCATCATTGGCATGATTGCGCTCTGCGTCGTGCTGCTCGCCGGCCTCTTCCTCGAGTGGCGACGCCGGCGCAAGCAGGCGGCCATGGAGCGCTACGCGATGAAGCGCATGCGGCGCAAGATGCGCGGCAACAAGAAGGGCGGCAACAAGGACGTCAACTGGCGCGCCACGTATGACGAATCCAAGGACGGCCAAAACAAGAAAAAAAAAAAAAAGCCAAAAAAATCCGACAAAAAAGGCGCCAAGCCGGACGAGAAGAAAGCCAGTGCTAAGAAGAGCAAGAAATCGGACACCGGCAAGAAAAAGACCAAGGCGGACGTCGGCAAGGAGAACCCCACTACGGCATCGAGCTCGCCAAAGTCGCCCCCAAAACCCAAGAAGAAGGACAAGAAGGACAAAACCGACAAGGTGGCGCCTGTCGCCAAGAAGAAACCAAAGGCGGACAGCCAAAAAAAGAAGGCGGAGAAAGCCGCCAAGAAAAAAGAAAAAACCACGTAGCGTAGCCGACATACAAACATCAAGTGTGTAATCTAGAAGCCGTTTGCAAGCCCTAGCCCGCGGCGCCACGTCAGACGCGTTCGATATTTTTTAAATCAAAAGATCGTCTTGGTGTTTGTATGAAAATGCAAAAAAACACGCACCGCGCGAAAAAACAGCCAACCGTCGAACCGGCGCGAAGTCGGTCCGATTCGAGAACCAGCCAATTTCAGCCAATCGCAACGCGTAGGACCCCTGCACCCGCAACGTGATTGGCTGTTGCCCAGAATGCAGGTAGGGCTCGGGGTCGACTCTCTTGAAGTTTGTATACTGCCGGCAACGGACCGGCCGCCGAATCACAGGCGACTGCAATCGCCAACTCGGCCGCGTTGCAGGCGCGGGGACCGGCGCGCGTCCGCGATCGATGGCTTCGACGACCCCCCCTACGCGCTGCGAGGGTCCTGGCCATGGCGCCAAGACATGGAATCGTAGCCCGTCGTCGCCGCTACCTGCATGTCCCCACGACCATGAAGCGTGCGTCGTGCTCGTCGCGTCCGGAGCGTGTGTGCGCAGGCGGCGCGACGGGCGGCGACCGCCCATACTGTGGCCGAGTCATGACCGGGTGGGCGCCAATCGTTGCGCTTTCGTGTAGGGGCGGGGGTGGACCCCCTAGGGTTTGGGGTCGGAAAGCAGCGTCTTTGTAGTGTTTTTTCTATGGGTCCGGGGGGAGGCCCGTGTTGTATTCAAAATGGGAGGTCCGCCCGCGACGTTTTGGGTTTTCGGGGTGGTTTTGTCGGGAACGTTCATTTTCGTATTTGTTTGTTCCATGTATTAGGCCGCCATGGACGACGACCGACGCATGAGCTTGCCGACGGCCGACGCAGGCCCCGGCGAGACGATGAACACAACGAGCATGGCGACGACGACAACCATGGAGGACGACCGGCCTGGAAGCATCCCGCTCACGTCGAGCACGATGGCGCTGTCCCGGCAGCTGCTGCCGACCGAGGTGTGCACGCTTTGCCCCGTCCTCATTGGCACGTACACGGTCGACGAGAACGGCACCGCGCTCTGGACGGGCCGCTGGGCGATGCTCGAGGCCGAGTATGCGAATGGCATCACGTCGCTCTTTGAGATGAAGTCGAAGAAGGGCCATGGTGCGACCTTGGACGGCCACGGCGACAACGTGACGGACGAAGACGAGAACCGCGCTTCGCCGTCGCCGGCCGACGATGCGCCGCCGAAAGATACGGTCGTCATGGAGCGGTCGTTCGATGGTTTCTTCCAGATCCAGACGTTGAAGGGCAAGCCCAACACGGTGCCCGAGAAGGACGTCGTGCTCTCGTTTTACAAGTGCGACGTCGACCACGCGTACCTCGTGCGCGGCAACGGCGAGAACCGGTTCGGCGCCTTTACGCTGCAAGGGGTGCTCGATGACGCGACCAAGGTCATGCGCCTCTACAAGGCCTACAAGCCGAAAGACAAGACGCCGGTCGCCAAGCGCACGCGCCCCAAGCCCGCGCCCGCGTCCGCCACGAAGGCACCGGCGTTGAAAAAGCAGAAGAAGGCGCTACCCGGCTCGACGCCCATGTCCGAGTACAACTCGTCGGCGCCCGGCACGCCGGACGTTGAAGTCACGCACGTCATTGTGCCCCACACGAAGCTCTCGTCGGTCATTTCGATCTCGTCGGGCAACTCGTCGCCTCTCATCTCGTCACGGAATCGGTCGGAGCGCAAGCGCGTGATCCCCGCCCACTTGCGCGAAGATGCCGGCGTCGACCGCGACCGCGCGCCAATCATGCGCAAGTGCCTCGGGACGCTGAAGACGCTCATGGGCAACCCGAAGGCGCTGCCCTTTCTCGTGCCTGTTGACCCCGTCGCGCTCGGGATCCCCGACTACTTCAACGTGATCAAAGACCCGATGGACCTTGGCACGATCCGGTCCAACTTTGAGTACGGCGTGTACGCCGAGCCCGAGTACTTTGCGAGCCACGTCCGGCTCGTCTTTACGAACGCGATGCTGTACAACGCGCCGCACACGCAGGTGTACGTCTTTGCGCACAAGCTGCTCGACGACTTTGAAAAAAAGTACAAGAGCCTCCTCAAGAACGAGTCGGCGGCCGCCAAGTCGCGCAAGCACGGCAACACGTCGGACGGCGAGGGCTCGGTCGACAGCAACCGCGCGAAAAAGTCCAAGCGCGCGTCGCTCACCAAGAACCAAGAGATCCAGTCGCTCAAGCAAGAGATTGAGAAGATGAAGGTGATTGTGCAAGAGATGGCGTCGGGCAAGGGTACGCCGCCGCTCGGCACGCCGATTGGTGGCAACCCGATCAAGTCGACGAAACCTCGGTGCGTAGTCTCTTGCTAGCAGCAATGGTGGCTCATGGCACCTGCTCGTAGACCGTTCAAGATGCAAGACATGACGGAAGAGTACCTCTCGCGACCCATGACGGCGACCGAGAAGCACAAGCTCACGGCCGACCTCAAGGAGCTCCCGGAAGACAAGCTCTCGCGCGTGCTGCAGATCATCTCGGAGACGGTGCCGCTGCATACGATCACGCAGGGCGACGACGAGGTCGAGCTCGACATCAACATGTTTGACACGCGCTGCCTCCGCATGATTGAAGGCTACGTCCGGGTACGCGCATCACCCGCTGAGCATCGTGTGCTCATGGCGTTCGATGCGTAGGAGCAAAACATTGCCAAGAAGCGCAAGCGCCCTGCCAAGCGACCCAGCGTCAAGGGTGCCTCGGAGAGCCGCCTGCAGTACGCCAAGGAAGTCGCCGAGTCGGTCAAGTCGCGCCACGAGCAACTCAAGAGCCAGCTCGCTGCCATTGAGGGCGAGACGTATGTGCCGCCGCAAGAAGTTGTTGCGGCCGCCGCGCCGGTGCCGGTCCCGACGATTGAACACAGCTCGTCGGGCAGCTCGTCGGACAGCTCGAGCTCGTCGGGTACGTCATCCTTGCGATCCAGTGCAACGAAGCTCATGGGCTGATGTAGACGACGATTCGGACAGCAGCGACTCGGACACGGAGCGGCCTTTGCAAAAGGTCTCTAGCTACCACTTCTAGATGCGCGTGGGCCTCCTGGATGATTCATCTGTTGTGTGGTTAGTCGCCTCCACTTGTAAGTGCCTCTGCTCTGACCTCCTCTGCGGAGATTGGCAGCGCCGTGGGTAAGCATGGCACTCATATGTGTGGTAGGTTAATCTGTGTGTGCAGTGGAGGGCGATACCGAGCCATTGAAGGTCGAGAACCACTGCGCGTGGACCAAGCTGGCCTCGATGGACGCGGCGGGGCCGATGCCGATCCAGTCGAACGAGCACGCGTCGAGCTCGCTCTGGCTCAAGGCCCAAGCCGAAGAACAACAGAAGCTCCAGAAGGAACAGCGCAAGGACTCGCAGTCGTTTGCCGACGACATGGCGCAACAGGTAGACGACCGCTGTACATGCTGCGATGGCTCATACCATGGTCTCTAGAAACAAAAGGAGATGGAAGCACGCATGAGAGAGATGGAACGGGAACGGGAAGAAGCAGAGCGGAAGAAGGCCGACGAAGCGGCGGCCGAGATTGCAGCGCGGGAAGCGCGGCTGCGGGAGCAAGAGAAGGCGCTGGCGAGCCAGCGGGCACAGGAGAGGGAGAAGCTGAAGCGGGACATTGTGGTCGATCTCGCACCGGACACGCAATTCCGCGAAGACGTGGAGCTGTTTGGGACGGCCTCCTTCTTTCGACCTAGTAGTTAGAGCACCACCATTATTTAACACCCTCGACCACCACCACAAGTTGTCTATTACGCTTTACTTCTTCTTGTGGACAATGTTGTACAAGACGACCGACGCCGAGACGCAGCCGACAGCGCCGATGATGCCGTCGTGCAGCTTCTTGCCGAGGATGCGCTCGGGCAGCCGGACGCCGGCCGTGTTGCTCGACACGATGAGGTCGCACGTCGACTTGAGTAGCGTCAGCGTCTTCTTCCAGCGCGCGCTCTGGACCGCGTCGATCTCGGCGAGCAGCGCTTGCGCGTCGTCGGGCGTCAGCGACTAGGCACGCTGTCGATGCGCATCTCTCGTGAGCAATTACGTACGTTGTCGGCCTTCTTGGCGGCGAGCGTGTTGTGGAGGTCCGTCTCCTTGTCCGTTTCCTGGTCGTACAGCGTTAGCACCCCGTTCAGATAGGATACTGACGGACCTGCTTGAGCGCTTCGTACGCGAGGACAAAGCCGGCGACGTTGGCGCAGAACCTATCCGTCGATCGCGTCGATCGGCCAGCCGTGGGACGTGGTACCAGAAGTAGCCGCCGCGCTTCATGGCCTCGGCGGTGTCGATGTTGAGCACCTTGTTGGCGCCAAAGAAGGCTGCGTTGTCAAAGAGGAAGAACGTGCACTAGACGCAACCACGCGATGAGGACGTCGAAGGCAGCATCGGCGTACCATGCCCACGTCCTGGACGAGCTGTAGGTTGCGCTGGTACGGCGCGACCGCCTACGCATCGCCGTGAGCGCCACGCTACGCGCCTTCGCACGCTTACCTTGTTGTTGAGCGTCGCCGAGATCTTGGAGCCATAGTTGAACGACTTGCCAACGCGGAAGGCCTTGCGCGCCGACTGCGTGGCCTTGAAGAGCGCCGTGAGCTGCTGCCCGAGGACGCTCTTGGGGTCGGCGGCGAGGATGTAGTAGGCGATCGCCCGCGTCGAGTACTGCGTGAGCTTGGTGAGCTTGTCGCGGCCCTCGAGGTCGTTGCTCAGCGTCAGGAGGGTGTCGGCCATCGTCGTTTGCTGTCTGGTGTTGACACGACAGAAATTCTTGTGGCCAAGTTGCCGTTCCATCGCAACTTCAAGCTACGGTGATTGGCTAAAAAGATTTCCGATCGACCAATCCCATGAAAGTCGGACCAGATCTGGTATCTTATTTGCCGAGCGATAAGAACTGGAGCGATGAGGAACGTGTGTCATTACGCAACTTGCGATCTTCTTGCCTTCTTCCCCAATGCTGCGAGCAAGTGTGGGGCGCCTGCGCGGGTTTGCCGACGCCAAGCCGCCGACGCTCATGTCGGACGTCCATGGCACGGTGCATGGCAAGAAGGCGTGGCGCAACCAGCCGCTCTTTCGCCGCGAAGGCGACAAGAAGTTTCGGTCCGGCGCCGAAGCTGCCGTCATGCTGTACGTTCACATGTGCGTGTCCAGCACGATGCAGATGGTGGCGCATGTAGGTACGAAGAGGCCACGCGGCGCGACCCGTACCAGACCGAGTACGTGGCGATCGTCGACGTCCTTGTCGTTGCACGAGGAAGCAACGGCGATGTAGGTTTTTGGACGCTGTCCAGAGCTTTGTGCACTCGGTGACGCCCGTCTTGGACCGGTATCCCAAGTACGCGTGGGTCATGAAGCAGCTCATGGAGCCCGAGCGCGTCATCCAGGTATCGCCCATCACGGAGTGGCAAGGACCCATCATGGTTGTCCTGCGTAGTTTCGCGTGCCCTGGATCGACGACCAAGGCAGTCGCCGTGTCAACCGCGGGTTCCGCGTTCAGTTTTCGAGCTGCTGCGGTAGCCCTTTCCTTCGAACGTGACGCGACTCATGGGTGGTCTAGGGCCGTACATTGGCGGGCTACGCTTCCACGGCGACTGCCGCCACGGGACAGTCAAGTTTCTCGCGTTTGAAAATGTGTTTCGCAATGCAGTCTACGGACCGTTTGGGGCCGCGGCCGGCGGCGCCGACTTTAGCCCGCTCGACAAAAGCGAGGCTGAGATCATGCGGTTTTGCCAAAGCTACATGACGGAGCTCGCCAACTACATTGGTCCGGCCTCGGACATTCCGACGGGCGGCGTCAACGTCGGACCCAAGGAGATGGGCTACATGTTTGGGCAGTACAAGCGCCTGCGACAAATGCACCCCGCGGTACGCGCCACCGCATATATGCCGGTGCGATGCTGACATGGAAACAGGGCGTCGACGGTGTCCTCGGTGGCCACTCGTTTCCGCAGATCACGGGCTACGGCATTGCGCATTTTGCCAAGATCCTCGTGGAAGACGCCAAGGAGTCGTTGGTTGGGAAGCGCTGCCTCGTCTCGGGCTCGGGCACCGTCGCCTTGCACACAGCCGAAAAGCTCCTCGACCTCGGCGCGATTCCCATTGGCTTTAGCGACGTCTGGGGCCACGTCATTGAGCCAGAGGGTACATGACCCATACGTGTACGATGTAGCTCATGACGAAGGAAGGGTTCTCCAAGGCGCAGCTGCAGACGCTCAAGGACATCAAGTCGGAGCACACGGCGCGCCTCGGCGGCTACATCATGACGTCGACCAGCGCCAAGTACTACCCGTCGGAAGAGACGTCGTTCTGGGACCACCCGTGCGACTACGCATTTCCGTGCGCGATGCAATACGACATCAACGGTTAGCTGATACATAGCGTACGATGACAATATGTGTATATGTCTAGATGTGTCGGCCAAGAAGCTCGTCAAGAACGGCTGCAAGGGCGTCTTTGAAGGCGCGCACTTGCCGTGCACCCCCGAGGTACGACGCCACCGCGTATGTCGACTGTCAAAAAGGACATGTTGTCTGCGCAGGCCATCAAGACGTTCCAGCAGCACAACGTGATCTTTGCTCCGTGCAAAGCCACAAACGGCGCCGCGGTACGTTGATGCTCTGCGACGACAGCGTCTCTGGACGTTGCTGCATAGCTGGCGCTGCATCTCAAGGGCGTTGCGGGACGAAGCGACTTGGCGCTCGACGACGTCGACGCGATCGCGCAAGGTCCGTCTTGGACTTTGGTTTTGAAAAAACGAGGTTGATAGATTGATACTGTAGAGTGCATGCAAAAGGTATTCAAGTCCATTTCGGCGACCGCGGTCGAATTCAACTGCGTCGGCAACTGGCACACGGCGACCAACATGACGGGCTTTCTCAAAGTCGCGCAAGCCATGTTCCGCCAAGGTGTTGTCTAAGGCATCGTTGTCGTCGTTTGACCCGTTACGACGTGGACCCTAACCACCATAAGACATCCGCGTGGTGTCACTTTCTCGCATTGTATGATCCAGTACCAGTAGCGCACGTGCTGGTGGGGCGACAGCGCCCAAGCGCGTTCTTGCCAGTGGCCGCAGAGGCCAACCACCGTCGAGTGGGCGTGCGCCGTCTGCAGCGGAAGACTGCCAACGCGCAGTCGCGCCGCGTCCACCGCAGCAAGTCGGTCCAACTAGCAGCAAAATGCAAGCCATCCTAGCAACATATCTTTGAGGCAGCCTACCACATAGGCGTCGTTGGCGTCAAGGCGCAGAGCCCTGGCCAAGAGAAAGCGTGCGGCCCCGAGATCACCGAGCACGAGCTCGTGGTAGAGGCTACTTTGCACGAGCGCCGTACTGCGACTTGGCCATAGCACGACGCTCCAGCGCAAGAGATGGCCGAGCCAGGCCAGCATCGAAGGCGGCGTCGAGGATGCAGTTGCCCGCGCCATTAACGCGCGTCCTTGGTCGCTCGATGCGCGCTGACTGAGCAGGAGGAGGCTGTAAGCGTACAGGGCGACGCCGGGTGGCTGTCGCGTGCGCATTAGCGGCTCGTAGAGTCCTCGGGCCGACACCACGTCGAGCTAAGCGCACTGTGTTGCAAACCGCCGATGGCCGAGCGGCTTTGTACCTCGATAAAATGCGCTCGTAATGCACGGTGCAAGGGCGAGGCATCGAGCGCCGCGAGAGTAGCGCGCGCCGTCGTATCCTTGGGGTGCATCAGAAGCCCCCGTTGCAAAAACAGCCAGCGCCGCATTGACCGCTACACACTGCCCTTTTTACCTGCCGAATCATGCGCATGCGCACCTGGAGACGCGTAGCATACGTATCCATGACGGTGGACCACGCTTCGACACGCGAACGTCGACTCGCTGTGGCGCGCAGCAACGGCCCGAGCGCGGTCGGCAGCCGCCAGTACGCCCGCGCGCGAAGACGGTTGTACCTACGCCCCATGACGTGCTGTTGTTGGGTCGAGATGCGCACCAAAAGAAGCGTGAGAGCGCGCTGCTGGCCGCGACGTCCTCGGACGAAAGCTTCATGTAGTGCCACTCGGCACTCAACGCGAGAACGCACTTAGCGCGCTGCTGTAGCCGGCGCGTCGGTCCGTCACGACGCGGCAGTGCGGCGCGAAACGCAGTGTAGTTCTAGTAGCAGGTAAAAAAGCATAGTGCGATCGACTCGAGGACCTCGGTAATGCAAGGGTCTGAAGGCGCCAGCGTCTGCGCTTGAAGAAAGCACGTTTCAGCGCGGTCGACGTCGTCGTAGATGTGGTCCAACACCAGCGCCAAGTGAAGCCATGCCGTTGGGTCGTTGGGATCGTAGAGGACCGCGTAGTGGAAGAAGGCGTGCAGGGCCAACGAAAAGAAGCGAGCGTCGTTGGTTGCAGCTTTGGCGTCGGCAATGCGCTGATTCGCCTCTGCGAGAGTGTGCAGCCGTGGCGCTTGGCACGTCGCGAGCAGGTGAATGGCGTAGGCGCACGAAAGGACGGGGTGGGCACTCACTTTTAGCGCGTCACGGTACAGCGCCTTGGTGGTGCGGCCATTGCGCTTCCAATAACGTAAGACCATGGCGTTCAGTATGCTTCAAGGTACCTGGAAGGTATGTACGTGTAGCGTGTAGTTGATGATCGCTGCCGCACGTGTTGGCTCGGCCTTGTACTTGGCCTCGACCGTGGCATGGTACTTCAGCGCTTGCACAAGATAATACAGCGACACCGTCACAATGGGTCGCACGTAGCGCCGATACAAGCGCTGCAACGTGCCACGTCATGCAAATCACATCAAGTTGATACTTTCCGACCTGTAACCGCCGCGCCATGGCATGCTGCACCGCCAGAGACGCGGGGACGTGCGACCGATGCGACGACGCGGGCGGTGTCCAGTACGTCAAGTTCGACGTCGCATCGTACCTAGCGACACGAGTCGACTGCGCCATTTGTAGAAGGTTGTATACCAGTAGAGCTGCAAGCACTGGTGCAACGCTGTCGGGTCCAAGTACAACGACCATGACGGACAGTGCAACACGGTCGATAGGCGCAGCGAGTACTTGAGCCGATGGCGAGGAGGACCGCCGCGGGGATGCCAGCCGCCGTCGCGCGACTCGACGAGGTGACGCACATAATGCTACGACACTACACTCATTTCCGAAGGAGGGCTGTTGAGCGTACATGCACCGACCACGGAACGTGGCGTTGACGGCAAAGCCAGCGATAAGTGGCAGCCACGACATGGTCTGGGCCCTTGACAAACTCGCTCAAGAGCAGAGCACACGGTAGCGCAGTATCGGGGTGCACTCGGAGGGCGGGCGCGAAGTACGTGCGCCATGCCGCCTGTAGTACCTCTCGCCTCGGATCGAGCTCGGCGGCGCGCACGAGGAGGTCGCGTACTTGCTGCGGGACCTAGTGCGTTCACATGGTTCTTTCGCCTGGTTGCAAGGTCGGCCAGACCTCGAGGCTTTCTGTATCGCACTGCAGGAGGCTAAGGGCGAGGCCGTAGAGCACCAGAGGCTCATTTGGCGTCTCACGCATGAGTACTTCCAAGCTCTTTTGCGCCTCTTGAGTATCCCCGAGAAAGCTTAGGACGTAGAGCGCACGCTCCAGCGGCGCCATGGCGTCGGCCTCTCGCACGTAGTCTCTCGCCAAGCCCACGGCGGTACGCAAGCACGGCGCAAAGCGACGCATGACATGGTAGTAAATGCACATGCGGCGTCGCCACCAGCGCTATCCAAGTCGTATGCCTCTGTTTGCAAATTCAGGGTTTACCGCGACCAGCGCCGCCGCAGCAAAGTGCCGAGGCGCCGACACATCCCAGCGCTCCGCGTTAAACTGGGTTTGAAGCGCAGCTGGGAGTCGCCAGAAGACTTGTTCGATGTGCACATAGAAGCCCAGCGTGCGCGCGTCCGCCATATGAATCTCGAGCCGCTTTGTACTGGTTGTCGAGAGGACAACGCGCGCCTGCGCCTGCATAGCTATGGACGGCCCGGCGTAGCGCAACCTGTAGCCGTCGCGCGCCAAAAGCTGGTATAGCCACTATATCACACCGATGATTTCGTATTCACCGCGCGGTTGTCGACACTGTACCTCATAACAAGGCGACACCGTGGGCACCGTTGTGAGCTCGATATCGAGCGCTTTGCTAAAGAAGTTGTACGCTTCCCGGACGTCCTTGGCCACGTGGTAGCAAAGGACGCCAGCGGCAACGAGTGCGTCGACATGGCGGGGGTTGCCCACCAAGTGCCACGCGAGTGCGCGCCAGAGCTTCAACTCGCGCAGTCGCATCGTTCCTGCAGCTTGAAGCGACTGAAAGATGCGCACCGCCCGAGGTAGAAACAGCGTGCGCGTATCGAGAATCGAGCCCAGTGCCAAGCATAGCTGCAGCTCAGTCGTGCTGGACGACCGTAGTTGGGCCGCGGCCAAGCGCGAGAGCCATTCCGACTACACGGCCATCGTTAATATACCATCATAAGCGAGTCGACACGAACAGGCGACTGAGACCAGCCGTGCGCGACGAGCTGCAGCATTTCATCGTCGTCGTCGTTGTTGACGTCCGCAGCCGGAGGCTGAAGAAAAGCCAAGTTGTGGTACAAGCGCGTCGCCATCGTATGGGTGCCAATGGCATGCTGCTTAACCCAGCGCTATGCAATTACACGTCAAGTCGACGAGAGTGGCAAAGGGAAGGCGTACTTGAAGGCGCGTTGCGAGCTCGTCGAGCGTGCACGCCGCGATCGGAGCGCAGTAGAGAAGACGCTTTGGCGCTAGAAACACCCGGCGGGCGACACGATCCCACCTACGCAATTAGAACATGCTCCCAGGTCGAGCACAGCTACCAGTAGAAAGAGAAGGCGGCTCCGAGTACCCGCCGTCGCTCGATAGATCGTGGCCCGGTCGCAAATACCGTCGCACTCATGTGTGCGTTTGCACGGAGCGAGACGATCTTGTACGCAGACGTCGACGCCAGATGCCCCTCGTGCTACCCAGCAGATGTGACAACATGCAAAGGCCGACGTTTCTACCTCCGTCACCAGAGGGGCAAGCGCTGGTGCGACTGCGAGTGCGCGCCAGTAGTAGCGTACTGCCAGCACGGGCAAATCGGAAATGTACTGGTGCACAACGCCCGATACGAAAAGGGCCAAGCCGTTCGTCGGGCTGGCAACGCGCGCGAAAGCGACGACGTCTCCGAGGAGCTGCCACGTTGCCGTCGTCGGATCCAGGCTGGCCGCTGTCGTGAGCATGACGCGGGCGGCGTCACAGCGCGGCAACTCGAGCGCTGCCGCAAGTCCTCCACAGCGCAACTGTACAGGATCCCGCGCCGTCGTCTCGGTTCCGTACGACTGCAGCAGCTGCTCGATCGACGCAAAGGTGTCCCAAAGGGACTTGGCACCCGAGAGGCGGGCGGGCGAAGACGTCCACACAAAGAGAGGCCTCGCCCACGACCGCCGGTACCACGCTTGGAGCCGCCGCGCCGCCAGCTGCCAATGACGCCGACGCACCGCCTCGGGCAAATGCCATCGATAGCGCTCTGTCTTGGTGTTGTACCTGCACTGTCCATGAGCCTCACGACACGTGACGTAGATAACGACCAGAACGTGATGCGGTCAACGTGGCAGCGCGTCCACGGAGCCAATGAATCCGCCGCATCGTGCGACACGAGAAGCGTCTTGGTAGCACCAAGCATATAGGAGGGCGACGTCCCCTGCAGTGGTCCTCGCCACCGCCGTGCATGTAGAAAGCGTTGGTGCATCTAGTCGCGCGTGTCTCCGCGTTCGATGGTAGGAACCGCAATACCTCGGAGAGAGTAGACTTGGCGGCAGGAAAGTTCAAAAGGCTAGTGCTATAGACGCGCTCGGCCACGTCCAGCCGCGGCGTAAGGTACTGCAAGCAGAGAGCGTAGTTGAGCCTGCCCCACCATATGCAAGGATGGGCCGTGAGAGCCGCTTGGCTGTGCAGTAGCAGCAGCAGGGCAGCGTCGGCGCGCGTCGCCAACCTTTGCCAGTGCCGTCGCCAACGCAAAGCTTTCTCGCACTGGCGTTGCGCCCCGAGCACGAGCAAGAGACCACCGACAGCGAGTGCGTCGGTTGGATCTGCATACACCGCCGCCGTGTAGAGGGCTTGGGCGTCGCGCCACCGACCCTAATGGTGACGCATGTGTCGTCAACGGATCGAAGAAGAAAGTACGCACCAGCTCAAAGTGAAGGCCGAGGGCGCGCCGCAAGGACTCCGATGCGGGTTGTGGCAAGTAGTCGTCAAGACTACGGTACCCCAAATAGTGCCGGCGTTGCGTCCATACCCGGCACCAAGTCTAATGCAAAGCCATGGCCAACTTGAAATGTTGATACAATGTACCTGCAGCGTCTCCACGGCCCGGCGTTGCGCTTCACATGCGACGATTGTGTCCATAGCCGCGGCAACATCCGGCGACATTGTAGCGCGATGGGGTGCGCTCGCAAGCAGTCGCTCCCACACGCGTTGGCCCGTCGGTGCGTGGACCCTAGTGTCAGCGTCAAACCGCATGAGCTCGATCCCACAACGACCAGAAAAAAAGACGACGCAGCCGGCTTTGGCCTGGGTGGCGCTCAACGTGGTGCTCCATGCGGTACCAGACGTCGATGCGGGCGATCGCGCGCGAGTGTTGGCTCCAATACAAGCCTCGCGACGGCCCTTGGCCCGACCAGAGTGCTCCCAGCATGCGCTGGCGCTGGAAACGAAGATAGACCTACGAGCTGTGAGATCTCCCCGATATTGCAGTTGTACCGCGTGGGTTTGAGCCGACTCGGTCGGCGTCGACGCGAGGCGCGAGGCGCGGCACAGGAGCCGCTCGGCCACGTCGACGTCGTCACAAAAGAGCTGGCGGTAGAGACCATAGTAGAGCCATGTGCGACACGCGTGCGGTCGCGTCACGACAGCAAATCGCAGCGACGTCATCTCGAGCGGAGACCAATCGATGCGCTGACGTCGCAGCTGCTGCAACTGAAGCGTCATCGCCTGCGGCAAGTACGCTTGTGCAAACGCATCGAGAAGCAAAGCCCCACGAACTAGAGGCTCGTTCGGGGTCGTTGTCAAGAGGGTGTGGTAGAGCGCTTTGGCGCGGTCAGCATCATGCTAGGGTAAATAAGGGTTAGGTCTAATTAGTAAATCACAAATGAATTCTATAGTCGTCGACGTTGTACCAGCACAAAATGAATGTGGAGAGCGACTGTCAGCATGCGCCGATGCGAGTGCCGGTCGTCAATGTACCGGGCCTCGGCAAACGTGTTGGTCTGCAGTGCCCAGACCGCTTCGGTCAGCGTCGGAAAGAAGAGGTACCGCTGCGTCCTCTTGCGGAGCCAGCGCTAAAGCTTGTCCAGACCTCTTCTCCAATAACCGAGTCGGTTGTACCTGTAGCACGGCTGCCGCCACCTCGAGACGCCGCGTCACCGTCAGCGTGGGGTACGTAGGTTCGACAAGGCCGTCGGCGCCGAGCGGTTTGGCCGTCCACACAGTTGACACGGGTGTAAGCGCCGGGTATCGCATTCGAAATGCTGCATAGTTCTAGACCAGCATATTCAGTGTTCAGCCAACAAGGTCGTAGAGTACGAGCAACAGCATTGGCGACGGCGACCGCGCCAGCGCCTGCGTATATACATCGAGCGCCCGACCCGGTCGATGGCTCACACGATCTAAAAAGACAGCAAAGCTCTCGAGCACCAGCGGGTGCGTCGGTCGGTGCAGATAGGCCGTCTGGTAAAAGAGATATTCGATCGAGTCGACCGACGGCCGGTGGAGATGGCGACCGTAGCGCTGGAGTTGGAGGTGGGCCCACCGCCGCCAATGTGGCGCCGTCTCGGTCGCGAGCCAGAAGGCACTGGCGCAGCAGTGCACAAGCGCCGTGTCGGCGAGGCTGCGCTCTTGCGAGAAACAGAGCCGCATGGCGTACTCGTAGAGCAAGGCGGCATGCGTCCGCGCTTCGAGCTAGTACATCATCAGGAGACAAGTAAGGGCATACCACTGTCTACTTGGCCCAAGTGCGTGGCGAGTGCGACGTGCAAGGTTGAGAGATCGTGCACCGCGATCGGCAATGTCGGCTTTTGGTTGTCGAAGCGCTGGGTGTGAGCAAGAGCCCGCACGCACTGGCGAAAGTTGTGGTTGAACATCTGGTGGCGAAACCAGATCTACCAGACTCGACTCGAGCGCGACCAGACGTGGCTTTTTCTACCTGCACCACGACGGCGGCGTCCGGAAGCGACAACCGCACGCGTCGCGCGCGCCGAGGGTAAATGTAGTACGGTCCGCCACCAAACCATTGGGTCGTGTTGCGAATGTGCTGGTACTCGACCATGCTGTGTGTTGGCGTCGAGGACGATAGAAATATTGTCAATAGCTTGGGCGACGAGGTGCGCCACCACCCCGAAACACGGTGGACATATTCGTACGTGCTGCGCACCTGCACGCGCACCCATTGGTCGCACGCTTGTTGAATCGCGCGCTGCAGTGCGCGACGGCGCCGGTAGTGGCACTGGCAGGCGAGCGCCACGAGGCCCTTGGCCGCCGCTGTGACGTCGTCGGTCGTGGCGAGTGTGTAGCCGCCCTCCGCCGTTGCAATCACATGCAGTCGGTGGAGGTACTAGAAAAGACAATTATGGCAACTGAGATCGATGACGATGCCGCACCGTCATCACATCGGTGGGCGATCGGTATGGTTGCACCGTCTGCCACACAAACGAGTCTCTACACCGTTGCAGGAATGACATCACGCAGCTTGAGGACGATGCCAGACCGTGGGTTGTAGATGCGAAGGGTCACGAGCCCCGTGGTGCGGTACGCCTCGACAATCATGCGATACAGAGGTGGCGATGCAGGCGGAGCCCCAACGGAGGCCGGCTCAAAGCACCAGACGCCAAAGTGGACGCACTCGCCACGCCGGTACGTCACGGGTTTGACCGAGAGGCGCAGGGTACTTGGAGGCACGAGCTGCAGCCGCGGAGTCAATGCACTTAGCGTCAGAGCCATCGACGCGGACGCTGGCAGGCAAAGATGCTCGGTCAATAGCGACGTGGAAATGTGGAGGACATAGACAGCCGACGTGATAGGGTTGTACGCCGAGAGGGTTGCGACGGTGGGCTGGCGCGCGTCGCGGTGCAGGGACACGAGCAGTCTAGTGCTGAGGTGTCTGTGGGTAGAGACCGTGATCGCACCGGTCCACCGACGTTCATGGCGCCGCCGGCGAAGACGGCGGTCGTGCCAGAACGCTGCTTTCTCCGCGCGCACTTGTCGGTCCCGCTGTACTTGGGCTTGAACGGCTTTGCGTCGGAGACTTCGGCGCACAAAGCAGACAAGGACGAGAGCGCTTCGCATCTCGAGCGCGGCCCGGAGTCTCGCGTGGTGGGCAGCAAGCTGCACAAGGTACCGACGTCGCTGGGCGTAGCAGCGCCAGAGCGCTTGCAGTCGTATCGTTCGCCAGCGCAAGAGGCGAAATCTACCGCCACACCATCAGCCGCGCGCTCCCAAATCCCATATAGTTGCTCGTTACTGAGTAAAGGCGCGGTAGCCGCGATGCGTCGCCTGCAGTCGCACGACAGCACAGAGGCGGCGGCCCAGTCGTCGTAGCGCCATCTCGGTCGCTCGAGACAACAACTGGCGTTGCACGGCCACAGGGCCCTGCACAAGGACCCACGCGTAGATGAAGAAGGCGATTGCGTCGTTGGGCGTCTTGGGCGGCGGGTGCGCGGCCGGGACGTGCTTGTACGTACTGTGCGCCATCGCCACCAAGCACGTTTTCCAGTCGGGCAGCAGAAGCGACGATTGATGCGGTCGCAAATGCAGTGAAAAGTAGGCGTGGACGCTGGCAGCCGAAGTGAGGAGCAGCACCGTGTGGAGCCGGTAGCTCTTGAGGAACAATGAGAACTTGACGTTGGTGACGCCGTGGGTGACAGGAAAGGTGGTGCAGAGGTCGTCGTAGAGGATACCAACGCAAATGTCGAGCGGGAGCGTCTGCACCGCTGCCTACGAGTGGCCATCGTCCATACAAAGGTTACGAAAACGACGACGTACCTGGACGAGGTGCAGCTGGGACGCCACTGTCTCTAGCAAGACGCGCGTGCATAGCTCGACGCTGAATTGCGTTGTCGTCGCGGTACTCGCCACGTGCGATGCGAGGTACTGCTCCATGCGGCCATCGAGCTCCCAGGGAAACCGAGGGTCCACGAGCACTTGGCGCAGATGTTTGGTGCCAAGTAGGTCCCAGCGGTCGTCCGTCACGACGGCAGGATGGACCGTGACGGTACCAGCCGCCATGTTGACGGCCGTGACGGTGTACGTGTCACCATCGAGTGACAAAGAATCGCCCGGCGAGAGCTGCCAGTGGCTAAAGCGCGCCTGCGTCTACGTCAAGAATGAATCGATCACGTCATATGCAAGATATGCCGCGTACCATAGCGCTATGGCTGCAACGAAGCGTGTCGGGTGGGCAAAGCACCGTGAGTGTGCCGGCGCACACAAGGGCTACGTCGACGCGCCGGTGGTGCAAGCTGAGAGCACTGCCGTGTCCAATGTTGGCTGCACTCAGTCGTGTTGTGATCGGCAGTATCGTATGCGGGGTTGACAGGACGCACACGTCGTGGGTCGACGCAGCGTCGATCCCATGCTACGTGAGAAGAATGGACAATGTGTCATCCTCGAATCTCGAGAGGCAACAGTACCTCGCATCGCAGCGCGTCCAGAACGTCCTGCAGCGTTGTCGAAACGGTGGCACGTACGTCGACGGTGAGCACGGCAGACGGAATGTCCACCTATCGACAACTTATGGTGAAGCATTTTGCAAAGGTGACGAGTACGTGGAGTGTGAGCGTGCAGTGCGTGCGCGGGGGCGACGCCGCGGCCCGTTGCCGCCGCGCTTCGTCGCGCTTTTCGATATCGCGGTCCATGTCCGAGATCTCGTGGGGGAAGAGCCAATTATAGTGTTTGTCTATCGCAGTTGGCACAAACACATGGTGACGCGTCTCTTGTCGCGTCTGCAACTGAATATCAATGCGACGCGGCGGCGAGATACACCACGGGCGCCGACTTGGCTCCAGCGCACGTCCAAGGATGCTGCCGCGATACAGGAACGCATACGGCTGCGGTACTTTCTATAACATAACAAAGTAGAACAAAGTGTCCCTACGACAGCTTGTACCGGCAGGTCGAGAAGCAACCGACGGACGTCGGCATACGAGCTAGCTGCCGTGAGATCGACGGAAGCCACAATGGTGTCGGTGCCGTGTATACCGACCAGATGCAACGATGGCGACGCGTCGCAGTGCGGCGCTGCGATTCGCAGGAGCGGCTGCAGTCGCGCCACGTAAGCGTCGAGTAGCGCCGGCTGCGCTCGCATCGACCGCCCGTCGGCAGCGTGTAGTGTGTGCGTGAGCACTGGCCCGCTTGTCGACCAGAGCGTGATGGTCGTGTCGTTCGAACTGTGTAGGCGCACCAGGTAGACACGTCCGCCCATTCCCACCGCCCGTCGGACAGCAGGGTGACAACTATGCGCAGTCGGCAGCTCCAGTGGCCTACGGCAGCGCCGATGCTGCAGCAGTAGCTGGAGCAACCAAAAGCTCAGTTGCGCCATACCAAGGCTCTCTCGCAGTAGGACACTGGGGAGCCATGCGGTCTCGCCAAGCAAGGTGGCCGCGATCTCTGTCAGCGCACTCGGTAACATTTGATCCGAAGCGCGCAGTCGGTGCAGGAGCACGCGTGGTGGGGTCTCGTAGAAGCTCATGCCGACAAGGGATGTGATGGCGTCCGTCACACAGTGCAAGCCACGGGGCGGGTGGACGACCGCTTGGATCTGGGCTATCGCTGCAGGGGAGAGCGCGTTAAGCGCGTGGTCGAGAAGACCCTTCGTCGGTATGACATGCTCCACCGCGTCCTTTGTACACGGCGGCTGCCAGCCCAATAGAAAGTCCGCGTCTTGCAAGAGACTGTCAGCCGCCGCTTTGTAGCAACCGGCCACGGCCTCGAGCTCGCACGATACAAAAAATGGGTTGGGTGGCGTCGATATGTTGAGAAGCGCGTGGACGTCCAAGGTTTCACGGGCTAGAAGGGTTAGGTACGGCGCGCCCTGCCATCGAAAGCTCGGTGTTGCGGGGGCTCTGGCGTGCGCCGCCGTCTCGCGTTTGGCCGCGCGCCATTCGAGAAGCGTGAGCACGGCAGTGTTGGTTGCGTCACCGAGGCGTCTCGCCAACTCGCTGGTGGCGGTCGGTCGGTCGACCTTTGACGCCTCGCGACAGAGAAGACGCATCTCTTGCACTAGGTCGGCGCGTGATAAAATGGCTTTGACAACGCGGCTCTCGGCGACGGCGATGGCGTGCGTGGCGCTATGCTTGCGCAGTGGGGCCAAGACCGCTGGTGGTTTCTTGAGCTTGCGCTTGTAGCGGGCTGCATATGGCGATGACTTGGCCACCTCGGGCAATGCGAGCGCCACGTAATCGCGCAGCATCGACTAGAACACACGCATGTATGGCGAGCAACAGTACTTTTCGACGGCGTACCGGCTTGGGCGGGGAGGATACACAGGACGTCGGGGGCAGCGCGCTCATGCAGCACTCGGTCCAATCGACGTCCTTTGAAGATCGCAGACGCACGCGAAACGGTCGCTCGAGCGAGACAGATAGATGGATACAGTGTACAGTAGGTGGATAGATCGATGGATGGATAGATCGATGGATGGATCGATACGACGACGTTTTTCGCGTGAATAAGCCTACGGGAGCCGCCTTGGATTGATCGCTCGACTCTGTCGTTGTCATTCGACTGCACGGATACGCAGAGCGTGGCGTTGAGCTTTACCAGATAGTCTACTGGTCAACAGGAACGGAATCTGGGCCGACAACCGTGCGGTCTGAGTCGCGACGGGCGATCTGCCGAGTCAGGTGCGTCTGAGTCGGTTGCCATCGTCGTGGATCCTGCACTCGAATTTGCATCGTCGAGTAGCTCGCTCGTCGCAAAGAGGGCGGCGCCCTCCACCGCTGGTGTAGTTGGCATCCGGTTTTATCAAGTGCAATCGGGCGTGTAGTCAGACTCAGAACGCGTTCTGTTATCAGATGCGCCTCAGACATGCGGCCCACGACTCACTTTTCCAATGGCCATGCGTTGCGTACTCGCAAGCGCAGCTGGTCTTTTCGCGATCGCGGCGGCGGCGTCGACACCCAAGCCACCCAAGACAACGACACCGCCCCCCGAGACGCCGGCACCGACCCACGACAAATTCTGGGGCTCACAAGACCTGTGGATCTACACCAGTGCGTGGTACCCGGAGCAGTGTAGCTGCATGTGCGCCTCGATTTGCTACCACCCGCCGCCGTACATCAAAACCAACCTCGTCACCGGTCGCTTGTACCCGATCTACAAAGAGAATGTGCCGCAGCTCTCGCGCCTCGAAGACGCGACCGCGCCACGCCTCGCCCACCCTGCGTGCACGCGCAAGCCGGCGCTCTTCTCGGGCGACGCCATTCGCGCCGTCACGCGCGACAAGCTCATCCAGTATTTCCCATTCGACTTCAACAAGGACCCGGCCAACATGTGGAACCCGGACGCGCCCGCGCCGATCAACGTGATTCCCATGTACGACTTCCCGTGCAGCGGCATGCTCGAGACAAACTACTTGCGCACGGCTGTCCAGATGGCACAGTACATTGGCACACCAAAACTCATCACCGACAACATCAACGGCACCGTGACCAAGCCGGCGCTCGTCGCTGCGTTCAAGAAGAAGGGACTCGACGTACGCAGTCTGGTCGACTCGATATCGGGCTGGACTATAAACATTGTGGATAGGTTGTCTTGCGCTGCCGGGACAATGCGCTCTACGAAGTGTTTAGCTGCTGGACCAAGAACGTACCGTATCCATATCAAGTCGACGAGAACGACCAGTCGTTTGCACCTGCGCAGCCCATGC
Source organism: Saprolegnia diclina VS20 (assembly GCF_000281045.1). Taxonomy (NCBI): domain Eukaryota; phylum Oomycota; class Saprolegniomycetes; order Saprolegniales; family Saprolegniaceae; genus Saprolegnia; species Saprolegnia diclina. Next base: position 936,131 of record NW_008246074.1, read on the forward strand.
AGTGCCCGCCCGCCGTCGTCGCGCAAGAAGGCAGCTGCGGAAACACGATCCGCATCACCAAGTTTGTCGACCGCGGCTAGTCCTACCGCGACGACGAAGGACACTATTGTCATCTGCGTCATCGACACTTGGACACTTGGCGGCTTGCATGCTTCATGCTACATGTAAGAACCCTAAATGGAGTCCGCGTGCGTGCTTTTTTGCATGTCGCCTCGTCGCATGAGTCTGGCTACGAGAGTACGCTGTCCAACTCGTTGTATGGTCGATGTGAAGGGATCGACGTGTGATGCGCTTTCGAATGCTTGCTCAGACGCTGCTTGCGTAGAGAAGAGCGGCTGGTGTAGAGATGAGCACTTCTCCGCTCGCTCGCCGGCTGTGGCTGTGCTTGCAGCGGTGCGGGCTCCGTTGTCCGACGAGCCAGTCACCAGTCTTGACGCCCTTTACTCTGCATATCAAGGCTGTGTTCGCGTTGAAACCAAAGTAGCACGGGTTAACTCAAAGGCTTTGCATACGTAGCGCTAGCCAGAATGCGTGGGAGGTGGCACCAGCACGTGGTCGTTGGGAGTGAGCTGCGTACGGAGAGATTCATCGTGTGGTGGACCCCACTCGCCGAGCTTTTCTCTGCATGCGTGTGCATTGTTTAGGTCCGAGGACCCAGGAATGACAAGTTGTACACTGTTCCATGTACTACGTGCGTCGTGGTGGCCATGCGCATAAGGTGGTGGCCGTCGTCGCACAATTCCTGGATACAGCAATTAAACACTGTTTTAAGTCGCCACATGGTGCCAAAACGGCTAGCGCATGGTGGCACCGCAGACCTTCCTCGACGACCTGCAAGCGTCGCTGGCGCGCCGGCCCGTACGCGTCCTCAACGGCGCCCGCGTACGACCGCTTCATGCTGCGCCTATTGTCGTCTGAGTATGCACTCTGTGTAGAAGGCCAGCGTCGCGGCTGTCCTCCGCGTGGACGGCGACCGCATCCGGCTGCTCTTCATCCGCCGCGCTGTCAACCCGCGCGACCGATGGAGCGGCCAGATCGCGTTTCCCGGCGGCAAGTGCGAGGCCAACGAAACGTCCCTCGAGACTGCGATCCGTGAAGCTAGAGAGGAGGTCGGTCTTGACCTCGCCTCGGCCACGTTGCTCGGGCAGCTGCCGGTCCGCGCCGCGACAAGCGGCAACACGATGGTTGTGAGTACGCACGGTACGCAACCCATTCCTTCTACGTCTCGTATCCATCGCTCTCTGTCTAGTCTTTCTCTGGACGGAGATGGCGGCGCCGGCATTCACGCTGCAGACGTCCGAGGTCAGCGCCGCCTTTTGGGTCGACGTCGAGCATGTGCTCACGGCGCGCCTGCGCGAGCTGCGTATTCCGCTGGACGCTATGAGGCGCCGCACGAACGAAGCGCCGTATCTCCACGTACGCCTTGTTCTGTTGCTACAAGAGATGTAGCCTCGCACGTAGCGCATGCTACGCCTTCTCGGGTGGTCGACGATTGCGTTTCCTTGCATATACCTCCCGCTGCCGCATCAGAGAGGCAACGACGACGAGCGTAGCGATCGCGGTGCCGACGAGTATGTGCTCTGGGGCCTTACCTATGGCATGGTGCTCGATCTCTTCAAGGACATTCCCGGCGCCCGCCACCGCCCGTCGACGTCGCTGCTCCTTGTCTACAAGCACAGCCAGCGCTACAGGCTCTACGTCCTCCTCCACGCTCTATGTGTAGTAGCTGTAGGCTACGCCATGGCCAAACTCTAAGCACTGCGATTAACGGCTTTACACCATGCGACCGAGGAGCGACTCAACGTGACGCCAACCGCGACCTCGCCAACTGTGGTGGCATACACACGTGCCACCGACAGCGACCGTCTACGCTGTCGCCGCGTCGAGTTCGGCGCGGGCTTCGGGGTGGTAGTGGCACACGTCTTCAAAAATGAGCCGCTGCAGCGCCGGCTTGTCGAGGAGGTCACCGTGTTGCTCAAAAGCAAAGTCAAAGGGCGCGGACGCGAGGCCTTCCGAGGCAGCCTCGCGGTACGGCGCTAAAAATGGGTGGGCCAGCGCGTCGTCGATCGTTATCCGCGTCGTCGGGTCGAACGCCAAGAGGCGCTTCATGAGGTCGATCGCGTCGTCCGGTGCCGACGGTGCGACGTCGTTCTTCCAGTCTTTAGGGGCTTGGACGGTCTGCTTGGCCATCCAGCGTTTGGCCTTCTCGTTTGTGACAAACCCGAGCTCGCCGGGCGACGGCGACCCAAGAGTTGACGCAATCAGCTGCAGCTGGTGCACGTGGTCGTGGCCAGGGAAGAGCGCTTTGCGCGTAAACATCTCGACAAGGATGCAGCCGACGCTCCACACGTCGATTGGGTACGAGTACTTGGAGCTCAGAAGGAGCTCGGGCGCCCGGTACCAGCGCGTAACCACATACTCGGTCAAAGCGCCGACTTCGACCGCCGAATCGGCGTCTTCTTGCGGGAGTCCGCGGGCGAGGCCAAAGTCGCAGAGCTTTACGAGGCAGTCGCGGTTGATCAAGACGTTGGAGGGCTTGACGTCGCGGTGCAGGACCGACGCCGAGTGCATGAAGCGCAGGGCGACAAGCATCTGGTAGGTCACATACGCAATGTGCTCGGCATCGAGGCGTTCTGGCGACTGGATCACGCGGTGGAGGTCGGTCTCCATGAGGTCGGTCACAATGTACGTGTCTTCAAACCGAGCGAGGGACGGCGGCCGCATTACATCGAGGACCGTGACGATGTGCGGGTGAACGAGGTGCCGCATGAGGCGGATCTCGCGCACGATGCGCTTGGCGTCGATAAGGTCGTCGAACGTTTTGGGAATGTTCTTGATCGCGACCGCGTTGCCCGTCACTTGGTCCGAGGCCGCAATGACGACGCCGTAGGCGCCATGGCCCACCGCGCGGATGAGTTGGTACCGCGTGTAGACGCGGAATTTGGTGCCCGAGACGGTAAACGTGTGCATGGCGTCGAGGTCGGGCAGCTCCGAAAGACTCTGCCGCAAAACACGCCCCGACGACGACGACGATGACGACGTCGCGTCGTGCGTCGACGAGGCCGACGATTGCTCGTGAAGTGCCGCGAGCCGGTCAAAGCTCATGCGCTTGAGAATCGGTGGCGGTGACGAGGTAGTCGCGACCGAGGACGCCGGTGACGCGACGACTGCACTACATGGCGCGATTCCCTTGGGCAAGAAGACGAGGCTGAGCTGCACTTTGCCGAGCGTCGCGCTAGCTTTTTTGGCTTTGGCGCTCGTGGTGCTGCTACTCGCAGCTAAAACGTGCTCGGGCGCCACGAGATCAAACCACGTTGGAATTGAGCCGAGCGCAATGTCTTCGTCCGACGAGCTCGACGGACGCCCGAGGTACGGAGCGAGGTTGACCTTGGCGACACCGAGCATCTCGTCGCCCATGAGCCCGGGCGCCCACACCTCCAAGTACAAGAAGGCCGTCGTGCCAGGCACAGCGCCCGCGAACGACAGATCCAGCGTCTCGGCCCAGTAGATGGGCGATACCGACTTGGCGGGCTTGGTGGCGTACGTGACTTGCTGGAGATTCCGGCTCGATGCGCCGGCCTTGAGAATCGTGTGGGGAAACCCGTAGAGACCGAGCTTGATGTGCGGCGCCTTCTTGGCCTTTGGGACCTCGGCGGCCGCGCACACGACCCGCAGCGTACCAGGTGGACACGTGCTGCTGCCTTCGTCGCGGTCGTGCGGCAGCGACAGCATCGGTCCATCAGCGTGCGCTGAGAACGCAACAGATGACGCGATCGCATCGCCCACAATGTTGAGGTGCGTCACGCGGCCATCGGCGCCAAACCGAAGCTCGTGCGTCCAGATCTGACGGTACCGCCGCTGGTTCTTGGTGTTGGTGATGGTTTCCTTGCCGGTAATGACCGCAAGGTCGCCTTCGCGCGCAATGTGGGTAACGCGAAACTGGCTCACGTCGACGAGCGTGTGCAAGATGGAGATGTAGGCGAGGAAGCCGGCGGTCGCGCCGAGGCCGTGGTACGTACCGGCCATCGGCACGCTCGGCGGGTAGTTGGACGTCACGACGATGCCTGGGTCGAGGCACGGCAGCAAGAGCGAAAACTTGCCCACGCGCCGACAAATGTCGCCAAACGATGCATACATGACGGGCAGCTCGACAAGGTAGGGCGGGGTCGGGTACGGCAGCGGGCCGCCGACGGGCTGGCGCTTCGCGAGCAGCGTGGCCTGCTCGAGGGCGCCAAGGAGCATCTGCTTCCAAATGACAAAGTCGAGGTTCGCGTCCATCGTAAAATGCAACGTGCGCTTGCTGGATGTCGTGACCGTGATGCGGTGGTTGGTCTTGCCATTGCTCTCGGTCTCGACGCCCACAACCACGTGGACGCCGCGCGGCTTGAGCTGCTTGGCTTTTGTAGACTTGGGCAAGGCAGCGCTAATGTCCATGTCGCCGCACGACGTCGGAAGCGAGATCGAATTGCTCTGCACGTACTCGACCTTCTTCTCCATGTCGCTCTTGTCAAAGTAGGCCAAGTCGACACCGCTGAGGACGACATAATATGTATCCCAGCGCGGAAGCCAGTCGCCGCGCTTGCGCAGGTAGCCTTCCCAGCGCAGCGGCAGCGCCTGCAGGTGGCGGTCCGTCGCCGATGGGCTCACGGGCGACGACGGGTACTCGGTCATCTTGCGTCGATATCGAATCTGGCATCGAATTTCGACACCATTCCGCCAATCATCACGCACTGTTCCTCTTTTTTAGCCAATGGCGCTGGTTGAAGGAGGGACTTTTGAACCAATCACATCTCGCCAACACAGTCCGGGTTGTGGCCGATCGCTGTCAGCATGGCGCGGACGGACCTCGACCATTTGGACCTCGACCATTCTAGTGTTCTTATCGTATTATCATCCCGGTAGGTGTGCTTGGGAGCGACGATGAACCGGTGCAACGTCGACGACCGGTATCTCGCTTCGGTATCTTTGAGGCCAACAGACTGTTCGCACGCGATTTCGCCCTTCGTGGCTCCCTTTCGCCTACTCTCGACACTGCCACCAGCCGCTACAACGCGTGCATGAGCCCGTGGTGCTACTCGGGCGCGCTGCCATGGCGTATACTTTCTCTTGTTGGCGATTGCGGGGACGCTGTGGCCGCCGAGTCTGTTTAAAACACGTAATATGTTTGAAACACAATGTGTTGGAAACCAAGATCGCGACGCGTCGGGAAAGGTCGCAGTGCTCGATTTGCGATGCGCTTCCAACATGCGCAGGCGGCGGTGAACCAGCACACGGAGATCGTGACGGCGTGTTGCTGGACGCCCGAGAACGACGTCGTCACGTGCAGCGACGACAACACCATCGTGCGCTGGCGCATGGACGGCGAAGTCGTCGGCAAGATTGCGTCCACCGACAACTTTGTCACGAGCGTCGACTGGATCCCGTCCGTGGGCAAGCAAGGCGGCGACCTCTTTGTCATTGGCTGCACCGACGGTGTCTCTGCAATGCTATGACGTGTCGCTCACGGTCACTGTAGGCTCGTTCCGGCTCATGTCCAAGAACGGCCGCGAAGAGAAAAAGGTCATTGCGTGCGAGGCCGGCGCGGTGGTCGCGCTGCAGTGGAACTACGATGGCACTGCGCTTGTGACCGTTGGCGAAGACGGCTCTGTCAAGGTGTACTCGCGCAGCGGCAATCTTCGGTCGACGCTCGCCAACACAGGTCCCATCAACGCTCTCTTTGCTTTACCGTGACATTGCACTGCAGGCACGGCCGTCTACGCCGTGTGCTGGGGCCCGGACAATGACCAAATCCTCTTTACCAACGGAAAGAATCTCGTCATCAAGACGATCCAGGTCGGTGTTGGACTAGTTTCCCACAACATCAGATCTAGCTCCACGAAAATCGTAGGTCGGGCGCAAGGACATCCAGTGGAAGGCGCACGACGGCATGATCATGTGCATCGACTGGAACCCGATCAACAACCGCGTGATTTCCGGCGGCGAAGACCGGATTTTTCGCGTCTGGGACGGCTTTGGTCGCCAACTGTACCAGAGTCCGGTCTGCGAACACGTCATCACGTCGATTGCGTGGAGCCCAAAGGGCGACATGTTTGCCGTCGGCGCCTACAACATGCTCCGGCTCTGCGATAAGACGGGGTGGTCGTACTGCCGTGAGCGCCCCAAGACCGGGTCGCTCATGGACATTGCGTGGGCGTCGGACGGCACGCAGCTCGTTGCGGCCGGTGGCAACGGCGCAACGCTCTTTGCCCAAGTCGTCGACCGGCATCTGCAATGGAACAAGATCGAGGTACGACGGCGTTTGCCTCTGAATTGCGTCCATGACGTGGCACCAGGTGACGCTCAAGGACCCGCGCAAGATTGTGGTGCACGATGTCATGAACGAGACGGTCGAGGAGCTCGATTTTGTGCGGGACCGCGTGATTGAAATGTCGCTGGGCTACGGCTTTCTGCTCGTCTGCACGGCGACGCAGTGCTTTATCTACAACTCGACCAACTGGAACACGCCGCATATCTTCGACTTGCGCGCGGCCGTCAACTTTATCATCCAAAGCGAGTGTCACTTTGTGACCGTCGACAACTTTAATGGTATTCAGGTAGTGGACACTATTGTCTGCGACGCTGTCGACGACGCTACCGGATGTAGGTCTACTCGTACGAAGGCCGGACGGTGAGCAACCCCAAGTTCTCGGGCATGCACGTCGAGTTCCTGAACCGCATGACGGTCTCGCTGAGCACGGACACGATCAGCATACTCGACCATGCAGACCGCAAGACGATTCGGTCCTTTGAGATTAACTCGGGCAAGGCCCTCCCGGTGGTGTTTCACCACTCGCTCGAGATTGCCGAGCTCGCGCTGAGTCACTATGGGCAGTCGAGTGACCGAAAGCTCTTCTTCATCGACACGAACCGCGACCTCCACCTCGCACGTGTGACGCACAAGGGCACGTTTAAGCTCCAGGCGCAAGTCGACACGGCAGCGTGGAACGACGCGTCCGAGATGCTGGTCGCGATCTCCGATGCCAAGGTGAGTATCAAGTTTGTATCAAGTTGGTTGCAATCGTGTAGGTGTTTTGCTGGCTGTACCCAAACATAGTCTACGTCGACCGGACTCTGCTCCCCGATGCCATTGAAGTCAAAGACGGCAATGACTTTATGAAGCTCGCACAAATCACGTCGTTTGTTGGTCCTCGCTTCACGGTGCGTCGCGCGGACGGCGCGATCCTCGCTGGTGCCGTCTCGCCGTACCCGACGGTGCTCTACGAGTTTACCGCGTCAAGCGAGTGGGACAAGGCCGTGCGTCTCTGCCGCTTTGTCAAGTCGCGCGCGCTCTGGACCACGGTCGCCGGCATGGCCCTCCACAAGCGGCATTTGGAGACAGCCGAGGTCGCGCTGGCCGCGATCGACTCGGTCGACAAGCTGCACTTTGTGCTCTATGTCAAGAATCTCGTGAGCGAAGCGCGGCGCATGGCCGAGCTCGCCTTGTACGGTGGCGCTATCGACGAGGCCGAGGGCATTTTGCTCCAAGCCAACCCATCGCCGCTCGTCTATCGTGCGATCAAGATGAACATTCGGCTCTTCCGGTGGGACCGAGCGCTCGACTTGGCCATCAAGCACACCACCGCGGCTGGCACGCATGTCGACACGGTGCTTGCCTACCGCCAGCGCTTCCTTGCGGTACGTCGTCCTTTCTACGCCGCATGCATGGGATCATCCGCATCGTCTAGGCCAACAAGATGGAGGAGACGGACAAGAAGTTTCTCCAGTACATGCAGCAGTTTCCAATCGAATGGGATAAGATCTCGGAGAAGAAGGTCCTCGAGCGCGAGCGCGAAGTGCAAGGTGGCGGCAGTCGGCGCAAATAGAGACGCTGGCGTCGGATGTAGGACATGCAGAATCTTAAGTTTGTATTCTTAGCAGCCGCACGTCTCGGCCGTCGACTCCTTGGGCGCGGGCGCTGCCGAGAGCTTGATATCAATCACTATTGGAGTGTGAGATCGATGAGCGAGAGGGAGGATCGTACGGTTGGCGTCGGTGGCCGCGGCCGGCGTTGTCTCCATGCCCGGCAAGACCGTCGCGAGCTTCCGGAAGAGCGCCTTGATGTTGTGGCCGGCCTTGGCGCTTGTCTCGATAAACATGACGTTCTCTTCTTTCGCCTTGTCGGCGCCCTCTTCTATTGACACCTGCCGGCGGTCCGCAATGTCTGTCTTGTTGCCGACAAGCATGATGACGACGTCTTGGCCGCGCTCGGCGCGGACGTCCTCGATCCACTTGCTCGTGTTGAGAAAGGACGCGCGGTCTAAACGCATCTTGAAGGTGAGAAAGGAACCGAAGCGATGGCAGAAGTCGTACTCGTAATGTCGTAGACGACGACGGCGACGGACGAGTCGCGAATGTAGCTCGGGATGAGGCTGCGGAAGCGCTCTTGGCCGGCCGTGTCCCAGAGCTGGAGGCGAACCGTGCGATCCTCGAGGTACATAGTTTTGCTCAGAAAGTCAATGCCGATCGTGGCCTGGTACGCGTTGTCAAAGGTGTCATACATGAAGCGCGTGATCATCGACGTCTTCCCGACGCCCTGGTCGCCGAGGAAGACGAGCTTGTACTTGGCGAGGGGCGCGATCGCGACCGGCGGCTTGGCCTCGCTGCTGCTCATGCTGCTGCTACCGACTGCTGAATTTGTGACGACCAACTTCTTTCTTAGCGCTACGCACGCGTCTGATTGGCCAAAATTCGTAGTCGACTACCCTCCTTTACCGTCCGAGTGTAGTCGCTCCGACACGAACGCGCTCAATGTACTCATGTACTATTATTATATAGCTCTTTTACTAATATACATGTAGACCGATGGAATCGCAGGCAAACACGGTACTTGAACCCACGGCGCTTGACGGCTGCGGCACCGATCCACGCGATGTGCAATGTCGCCGCCCTGTCTACGCGTCCACGTGGTGTGCAAAGTGCTTCTAACGCATGCGAGTGCACCTCGTTACAAGAACCAGAAAGGCCAACGCTCGGTTGCGCGATTTAGCATGAAGCTCGGCGAGTACTTGGCCAAGAAGAAGTGGCACATTCTCTTCTTGACGCAGGGCTTGACGCTCTCAAGCATCTACGCCCACCGCTTTGGCTTCCTCGATGGCCTCATTAGCTCGCTCGACGCCGTCTTGACGGGCGAGCCGGCGCCGTTGCAGCCCGCCAAGCCGATGCCAGTGCCCATCTGGAAGCAACTTGCGACCAAGGCGCAAGAGACCAAGTCCGACAAGTAGATTCTAGTGCGAGAGAGGTTTCGCGTGTCGACCAACGTCATACACTCTGTGTTCGAAAACCACCAAGGATGGCTTCACGACCAATATCGATGCGGCGTCCATTCAGACTAGGTCGCTTCGCTTCGAGGACAGACAAAAGTAACAACGACCAACAACAACTCTACGTCAAACGACAGTTGCTAGCGTCGTCATGGCGTCCCGTCCATGCGCCGACGGTTGTCACAACCTGCGGCGATCCCCACCATGGTTCGTGTGGCATGGGCTGGTCTGCCCAGCACCAACCCGGCCACTGGGTGCGTTGACTGTCAAAGCTGCGCGCTCAGGCACCTAAAGAGCACCTGCACCCACCATGCTCAACGACGCTGGCTTTCCGCTTCGCTAGGGATTCAAAGAACGGCATGACGATCGTCGATGCACGGTGTGTCATGCGTGTCGCCGCGCACTGATTGGCGCAGGCTACGGCGGCGTCATTTTCGAATCGGCCTTGTCGAGGATGCCACCCAAAGCGCAACCAAAGGCGTCCTTCTACGCCTCGCTGCCACGCTTTGACGTGCACAACAACGAGGAGCGGCCGACGCGATTGCAGCAAGAGCGACTCGCGTGGGAGCTCGTCGAGGCGGCGACGACCGGTAATCTGAAGCAGCTGCTCGAGGCCGTGCAACACCGCGCCGACCTCGACTGTCGCTATGTACGTCGACAGTAGTATGGCTCGGCTTTGTGTCAAAATCGACGGAATTAGAATGGCTGCACACCTCTCTACTACGCAGCCAAGCACGGCTTTACGCCGCTCGTGCGGTGCCTCCTCTCGTACGGCGCGCGGGTCGAGACACGCAACCTCGTACACGCCTCCTGGTCTCGGCGCCGCTCACTGATACACGAGTAGAAAGCACGCACGGCGCTCATGATTGCAGCGAGCCGAGGCCATTTCGAGACGGTCCTCGCGCTTCTCCACGCCGGCGCCAAGCCCACGACAAAGGACGCGGTACAATATTGCGCCATCACCAGAATGCGAACGGATGCTAGGCGGGCGAGACGGCGCGGCTCTTGGCGCTGCGAAACGGCCATCCGGACGTCGTCGACGCCCTCGACATGCATGCGCACCCGGCCATGACGCGCGCGGCGACCATCGCGTTGAAGCTCCAGCGCCTGCACCAGAGTGGACGCTAATTCTACCGTAGGTTACGAAAATAAGAAAAATATAAATCGAACAAGTGCGCATCTCGCCGCCTTGCTACGGACCCACCCGGTTATACACGCAGCGATGAAGCGTCGCCATGTCGTCTCGCCATGTGCTTGCCGATGCGCTCAGTCCATACGAGTACTGCAGCCTCGTTCGCAGTCGCGGTGATTCCGGAGACCGTCCAGCACGTCCGTCCAGCGATGCACCAGAACCAGTGCGATACCAGAGCTCGTTTAGTAGAAACAGAGCTCGTCTAGTAGATTCAATTGCCGTAGTGTACTGGCGTTGGTGGTGCGGTTGGCGCCAAATCGGCAAATTGGGTGATTTTAGCCATCGAACAACACCAGCATACAAACCGCCAATTGGTTGATCGATCGCAACCGGATCCGGATGGCGGCATTTCTATATCTTGGTATCTTACAGAGGCGCCTAGTTGTTCCATACGCTGGCCAATCACAGCGGAGGCGGATCTTCGGGCTGGTACTGGTCCAAGTTCCCAATTGTCGTCGGAAGAGCCACCACGGCGCAGCCGGTGCACTTGACATAGATGGCCCACGTGTACGCCGCCTACCACCACCGCCACAGCAGCAAGCTCGACGACGCGCAGACGCACCCGACTGCATGCACGAGCAGCACGCGCAGCGAGGCGAGCGCGCCGGACCACGACGCACTCGCCCACTGGAAAGACGCGATGACGAGCGACGAAGTGCGCACGGGCGGCTTTAGCTACAAGGACGCGCTCTTGCAAGCCAAGTGGCCGCCACTGCCGGCCGACGATGCAAGCACCGACAGCGCGGACGAGAAGGCATCGACGCTCTCCCGTAGCAGCAGCTGCGACACGAGCACGACGATCAGCAACGGCTGCTGCAGCGACTCGGACACGCCGATCGGGCACGACAACAATGGCGCGTGCGTCGCGCCACCCCGCAAGCACAAGGAGAGAGCCACCGCCGCCATCATAACTGCATCGCCGCCACCGTCACCAGCAACGACGACGACGACAACAACGCGGAGGCTCAAGGTCGCGGGCCCGCGCATTCACACGAGCATCATCCGCGGCGCGATCGCCCACGCCGCTTCGCAAGGCGTCTTGTCCAAGAGCACGAAGCGCGAGATGCGGCAGTCGATCTTGCGCGGCGAGACCAACTCAATCTTAGAAAACCTCCGGCGCGAGTGCCATTTGCAGCCGATGGTGACGCCGTCGCCGTCCCCGCCGCCCACCGAGTACGAACTGCGCAACTCGAACGGACTACTCAAGTGCCTCAACACGCTCGGGCCGGTCCAGGACAGCGAGAGCTTGACAAGCAAGCACGTCGTGCTGCTCGAGATGGACCGCATCATCGATAAGTGGATGGCCGGGCGACACGCGGCCCTGTACGTCGGCGGTAGCTGGTACCTCAAGGTCGACACGAAAGACTCGGACTTGGACATCGTCGTCGTCGTGCCCAATGCAGTGACGCTCCATGCGTTTTGCACCGAGCTGCCGACGGTCCTACACCAAACGAGCGGGATCGTCGACGTTGTCTGCATGGAAGACGCGTACGTGCCGACGATCACGTTCAAGTTCCATCGAGTCAAGGTCGACCTCCTCTTTGCGCGCTTCACGCAGCCGAGCGTGCCCAAGCATTTGCCGATCCACAGCGACCACATCCTCGCCAACATGGACGTCAACTCGGTGCGGTCGCTCTCCGTACCGCGCACCGCGTCGCTCATCCTCGAGCTCGTACCGCACCCGGGCACGTTCCGCACGTGCCTCCGCGCCGTGCGTCTCTGGGCCAAACGACGCGGGCTCTACTCGAACAAGGTCGGCTTCCTCGGCGGCATCTCGTGGACAGTACTTGTCGCGTTCGTGTGCCAAATGTTCCCGAACGCAGTCGCCGCCTCCGTGTACCACCACTTTTTCTCGGTGCTCTCGTCGTGGAAGTGGCCGACACCGATCATGCTCGCGAAACCCTATGACGCAGGGTTAGGGTTTCCGCAGTGGAGTCCGACCGCCAACGTCCACGAGCGCGCGCATGCGATGCCGATCATTACGCCCGGGTACCCGGCCATGAACTCGGCCGCGAACGTGACGTACTCGACCTTGCGCGTACTCAAGGAAGAGTTTACGCGCGCAAAGTTGATTCTCGACGACATGCAGCTCAAGGCGCTCACGAGTCCGCTGGCGTGGACGCAGCTCTTTGCGCCGTCGGACTTTGCCGTGCGGTATGACCACTATGTGCAGCTGCGGCTCAAGGGCTCGTCCGGCTTCTTTGCCTACAGCAGCTTTGTGGCGTCGCGGCTCCGGCGACTCGTCGACATTCTGCAGCACACGGCGACGGTCCTCACCGTGCACCCGTTCCCGACGCTACTACAGCCGTCGTCGTCCGAGGGAAGCTACTTTGTGGGCTTTGAAATGGCCCACGACGCCAACAGTAGCGCGGCCTCGAGCCTCGTTGCACCCGTCATCAACTACTTTTTGGCCACCGAGATGCACCGGATGCCGTTCGACGGCGCGGTCGACATTGCGTACGTGCCGTGGTCGGCGCTCCCGGACGGGATCTTCCCGCACGGGAAGGACTGGGCGGCCGGCGACCGGGCCAAGTACATGCTCAGCCGCGCCCACAACCTGCACATGGCCGGGCACTAGCCTCTGTTTTGATTCCACTAAATACACATATCCATTGGGTTAGAGCTCGCTCAGCGGACGCTTCTTGGCGTTGAAGGACGACGCGTCGTCCTTCTCGTCGAGGTCGTCGAGGTCGTCGAGGCCCGTAAAGTCGGCAAAGTCGTCCATGTTGTTGCTCGTGTTCTCCTTGGCGCTGGGTTTCTTGTCGTCAAGAAGCTGCTTTGTAAACTGACCTCGGTCCGGCGCCTTGCCTTGCGCCGGCGGCCCTCGCGGCTGCTGCTGTGGCGGTTGCTGTTGCGGCGGCGGCTGCAACGACTGCTGCAACGACTGCTGTTGCTGCTGTTGTTGCTGGTGTTGTTGCTGGTGTTGGTGCTGTTGGTGCTGCTGCTGGTGCTGCTGTTGGTGCTGTTGTTGTTGCTGCGGCGGATGTTGTTGCTGCTGCTGCTGCTGCTGTGGCAGGCCCAGGGGCGGACCACTGGCCTGCGTCGGTGTGCCAGCTTTTTGCTGTGAGACTTCTTGGACCTTGCGGATGAGCGGCAGAATGCTCTCGCGAATGAACGCCTCGACCGACATGATGACTGAGAAGTCGCGGGGTTGCGCCGCCGTCTCTTGGGTTTCGTTGAGGACGACCATGGCGTAATGGATGTTCTGCTTCATGCTCTCGGCCTTGGTGGACTGCATGCTCGCCGTTGACTGCGACGCCATGCAGAGGATCTGGTACGCCTTCTTGAGGTGGTTGCTATGCGCGTCCTTGAGCTCGGCGACCTTGGCCCAATACGCGGTTGCGTTCTGTGGCGGCGTCGGCGGCGGCCGGCGGTCGTAGTTCGTCGCCGTCGTTGGTGTGCTCTCGCCGTTCGTGGTGGGACTCGGGTGGTACGGTCGCTGCTGCGGCGGGTACGACGGCGGGTACATGGGGGCCGACTGCGGCGGCTGCAGCTGCTTCTTGTAGTGGCACAGTTCTTGCTGCAAATCGTAAATCATCGTGCGCTGGCTCCACATGATGTCGACGAGCTTCTGGATCGGCTGGTACTGCATGCGCGCGCAAAACTCTTGGTACGAGAGCGTGTTAGGCGGGACGTACGTGCCGGACGATGTCGACCGGTAGTCCATCATGCCGCCGGGCGACGGGGCGCCGTACGGGGCGGGCGGGCGCTGGGGCTGCCCAACCGGCGTCGCGCCGCCCGAGCCCATCTCGCGGCCCTGCGGCGGCGTCCCGTACATCTGCTGGCTCACGTCGAGGCGCTTGATCTCGGCGGCCGCGACCTGCGCATACTCGTCGCGCGTCGGCGCGCGCTGAAAGATCTCGCGCTCGAGGTTCGCCGCCATGCGTTGCAACGTCGCGTCGTCCGCGTTGCTGCCGTGGAGCTGCTTGTAGCGCATGAACAGCGCGTGCATGATGCTGCGGCGCACGTTCGGATCCGGCGCGTTCGGGCCCATGGCGTGTGGCCCTGTCGGCGCCTGCGCAGGCGGCATGCCAGCGTACGCCGGGCGTTGCATGCTGACGTTGCCGGCCATGGGCGCGGGCGCGTTCGGTGGCGCGTTGGGCGCACCCGGCGCGGAGTAGGTAGGCGGCCCCGCACTCGGCTGCGGACTCGGCTTGGTGTTGAGGCCATTGGGCGGAATGCTCACGGGCGCCGGCGCTGCCTTTTTCTTGGCGCCGGCCGAGGTCGCGCGCGCGGCCTTCGGCGCCTTGGGCGTCGCCGCGCGGGGCGCACCCGTCTTGGCCTGCTTCTTGGGCGGACCCTCGGCCTTCATCATGGTCGCGCTGCTGGGCACGGCGTCGGACATGGTACACGGAGGTAGCGCCGCGGATTGCGCTCCAAATCGTCTAGTCACCCTCTCTCACGTGTTCAACCCGCCGATGGACCTCTCAGAACTTATATTTTCAAATGGCTAACGCAGCAGCACGCGCCGAGATGCAACAACATGCGACGACGGCCATCGCCTCGACGTTGCCCGCGTACAACGTACACGACAACCACATCCAAGCGCTGGACCGGTGCTTCTGTCATGCTGGCGCTGTCGGTGGTGGCAGGAAACGCTCGAGACGAATCCATGGTCGCCGTCTGGCACGACCCGAGCCATCCTGGCCATCCATGCTGTTGGCTGCTGGACTGTTCCTGCACACGTGGCGCCTTGGTCACAATGTACCGTGCTTTCTTGGTGGTGCGCCATCGAGTACGCCTTCTGTGATGTCGATGGCGCACATCAACATAGTCCGCAGAAGGGCGGAAGGTCCAGCACCAGCATTTGCCGCACTGGCGCGCTAGCCACCTACGACCATGCGACCATGGGGTCTCCGTGTGGCCAGCAATGCTGTCATAGACCCGGAGAGCTCGTTCGTCCTTCGTTGCTCACTCTCAGCGGCTCGTCGTCGTCGACTGCAGGACGATCGCAAAGATCGCAGATATCACTTTCGTATTGACTAAGACACTGTATGTGTGTGAGAACCTGCGAGAATCGATACGACTGATGGTCCACAACGCTATCCGGACCCTTTGAGAACGCATACGAGGCGCCGGAACGTTCCAGCCAACCAACTTCGATCGCAAACCTCCCAGATATAATATTTCCCGAGACTTTATAGTGCAGCCAGCCTACGCAAAAATGACGTGGCAAGATGGCAAGAAAGGTCCGACCTTGCGCGGTGGGCAGCCTGGAGCGTCTGGAGCTGCTGCACAAAGGCCGCATCGACGCTGTACGCGCGAAGTGCGGCCAACAAGAGAGCGCCGTCGCCAAGGTGTTTCGCTGCCTTGTGGTTGGCACGCGCATGGATCCTAGAATCATGTAGACCTCATAGACAGGTGGCAGATCGTTGTACGCCTTTGTCCACGCGCGCTTGTCGTCCGCCGAGTCGGCTTTGCCGAGCTTCTTTGCGTCGTTTGTTGCTTCTTCAATCGCTGCGGCGATCGTATCGAGGGTCTCGGCGACGAGCAGCAGCACTTGTTCTTTCGTCAGCGTCGGTGGCACGTCCACGGCTCTACACATCGCAATGGTTGACGGTTTGGATCCAGGAAGAAAGGACAGACGCATAGCTCGTAGCGCGGAGACGGTTCAGACATGCCATGACGTTGCTGTCGGCGCCAAAGGCGGCGATGGCGCGATCCACCTCGCTCGCCGCGCACGCGAACGAAGCAAACACGGTGGCCTTGGCCTCGTCGCGGGCGAGTGCGTATCGGGTCGTGATCGCCTCGAGTAGCTGCGCTTCCGTCAATGCGTTCTCATCGCGCAGCTCGTGCTCCCATGCGGTAACGCACGCCTAATGCTTGAGGTGTCGCAAGCGACCAGGGCCTGCACATGCGTACCTCGGTCGCCTCGTAGGCCGCGGCGAGGGCATCCAGCACCGCAAGCAGGCGGTCGAGATCCATCGGCTCGTTGTCTTTTGGCACCTCTTCGCATGGAATTGCGCTGTCCAAATCGCCGTGGGGTAGCGCCGTTGAGTACACCTTGGCCGCGCCCACGGCGGTGAGGCCTGCGCCAATGAGAAGGCCGGCGACGACGACGCTGCCAGTACGATGGGGTACGTCCATCGGCCGCGTCACCGTCCATTTTCCAGGGATAGCCGATGCGCCTGCCATGGCCCGGGCCAAGCGCCCGAGCATGCGTCGTGGTGCCATACTGCTGGTGTGTGCTATCCGGATACCGTATCCGGAAATCGATGGGCGTGGCGATCTTTCATGCGGTCCATCGCCGAGCTGCTTCGAGCCAGCCACAGCAGGCGACGAGATGCGCGCTGGGATCACCTCGAGTAGGAACGAGAGGAGCTTCTCGAGCCACTGTGCGCGGTAGTCCGAACAAATAGTATTGTCACCCTCCTACTGCAGTTTAGGCTTATTATCGATCCGCAACCGTCGTCCGCCATCCAGTACAAGTACAAAGTTCATGTCCAGCCCGATGCGACAAGTAGAAAAGACTATAGAATCTATCTATTAATTGAATAACGACTTTTTTGCGCGAAGCGCGGCACGAGCGCAGCGGGCCCGTGCGTTAGCACGGTAGGGCAAAAGGAAGTCTCAACAAGGTGTTCCGGCGTGCGTCCGGAAGGGTCGAATTCGGTTAAGTACGAGTGGCAGGTCAATGTCGTGATTTTTGACTTGGTGTTTGTAACAACGTTACAAAGTGCGGAAGCGTACTTAACCGAACAGCGCGCAGCGCGCCACGAGCGAAGCGAGTCGACCCGGTAGCGACACGTGCATGTGCCATCGATGCGCGCAGCGCCAATCCAGAGTGTAGCGAGTGGATAGGGTATTGATGGGTCCTGCACGATAGCTGTACTACGCGTGGTGTTAGATCATTGTGTTCGATCGTGAAGATAGGATTGTATCTGTATGTTGCGTTTGCTTTGGAGGTTTCTATCGCAATCCGCGCGTCAAGCACAGAATAGGAGACTCGGCCATGGAGAGGCCGAGCGTGTCGGGGCGCAGCGCGTGCGGTAGTCGCAGCAGCGCCATGCTGCGAGCGCAGCGGCAGTAGCGACTCCGATCGAGTTGGCCAAGGAGCTCAAGCGGAAGATCACCGCGAGGCAGAGGCGACGGCAGCGAACCAAGGCGTCGACCGTGACCGCCACTGCACCTCCAGGCGAAGCGCTCGCG
The DNA here is from genome assembly GCF_000281045.1 of Saprolegnia diclina VS20. Classification (NCBI taxonomy): domain Eukaryota; phylum Oomycota; class Saprolegniomycetes; order Saprolegniales; family Saprolegniaceae; genus Saprolegnia; species Saprolegnia diclina. Next base: position 953,771 of record NW_008246074.1, read on the forward strand.
TGCAGTGGCCGCGCCCGTCACAGTAGAATCGCTGGGCCTGCAAATCCGAGAAGCGATTCTTTCAACCACCTCATGAACGTTATCCATCCTGCAATGTTGATCAAGCTGCTGTGGCCTCTATGCACGAAGCGTCTGCTATGCAGTACTGGACCCGAGTGCCGAAACGATGCGAAGGTTGAAGCGGCTAAGAAAGAGCCCTTCCCGGCGACGGCTCTAACAATAACAACCCACATCTAAGCGAGATCGGGACGATGCACCAACATCACCAAACAATGGAAAATGAATTTGACGTTGATACCACTGGAGCCCTACAAAGAATCCACCAGGTGCACCGTAGCACAGCGGAGGTTGCACCGCAGTGTCGTTTCCGGGTGACGGCCGGTAGCGGCCCGCCTGGCACCGCAACGAAGCGGAGGTCGCATCCGTCGCACACGTCCGTCACACATTCGCCATGTGAATGCATGTTTGCAGTAGGAAGGGTGCGTTGGACGTGCATAGTACAAGAGCCCGTGAGGGTGGAAGGCATTCACACTGTCCAAGCTACGACACAGACATACCGCTAGGTTGCACGTGGCCCCAAAACCAAATTGGAATCAAAAAGCTCGATGGCACTCTGTACAAACCTTCTACAGTGCAGTGGTTTGATTCGTGTAGAATCTACACGAATCAAACCACTGCGCAGAAAAACCGCTGGATGGCCCACCGGCACTATGCCACCGCAACCAGAAAGACCAACCACACCCTGCCCCAAGAAAACCCGAGGTTTGGGGCAGGTACGTTGAAACTCAATGCACATGACCCCGTCCACCGACGAGTCCAAACTACGTCACACGTAGTACACGATCCCTCCGCTAGATTGCACGCTACCCCAATGCAAAACCTCAACCAAAGAGCTCGACCAAAACCTGCCCCAAGAAAACACGAGGTTAACCCTAGTCTAGTGGTTAAATGGTTACTGTTTTAGAAAGTGCGGACGATGAAGCGGCCAACTTGCCTTGACTAGAAAGCAATCTGCAGCGCCTGCAAGTCCTGCTGGATGCTCCACCACTCGTAGCGCACATGGAGGTCATGCACCGCCATCGCCTCGAGCTGCACCATGGGCTGCACGGGCGTCCGCAGCTCGAATTCGCCGCAGCGCAACACTGAGAGGTCGTGCGCCGGCTTGAGCTTGGCGTAAAACCGCTTGGCGTGCAAGACGATTTGCGTGCGCTGACTGGCGGCGTTGAGAACACAGGCGCGCCACGCGTCGATATGAAATTGCATCTGTGGCGACGGTGCGTCAAAGAGGCCTGGCGTCGTGTTGCTAAAGAAGGCGAGCTCCGTGCCAAGCGCGACGACCGTCGCTTCATGGGTTGTCCGTGACGGTCCCGACACCTAACCCTCGTCATGAGACACATTGCACCCGAGAAGACAACTACATGGAGCAGGTGCCACGCCACGTCGCCCGACGCATAGACTTCAACTTGGGCCGTGCCGTCGTCGACCAGACACCGGGTGCTGCATAGTACGACGACATCACGCACCAGACTCGGGCACGGCGCCAAATCTTCTTGGGCGTGGCGCAACGACCCGTGGCTGTCCCGGACAACGACGCGGTGACACCGCGCGCATTGCAGCTTCAGCGTCGCATACGAGATGTGACAGACAGTCCCAATGTGCTCGTAGTAGCGTCGATCGGCGACAGCGACTTGGTAGAGCTCCAAGAGCAGCTTGCGCGGTACGGGCGGCGCGGACGGCACTTCGGTCGAATGCACTACTGCCACACGCGTCGTGTGCAGCATGGCAAAGTACGGCTTGAACGAGAGCCGGCGAATGTGCATCTTGATGCGGGAAAACGTCACGACCGCGCCCGGGCACAGGCCGGACGGGTACGCGTGGCGCCCGACGTTCCACGTAATGTCGACCACGTCGCGCGACGTAAGGTCTTGCAAATGAACGCGGATGAGCGCATCGTCCTGGCCCCGAAGCACGTCCTTGTGGTACGTCATTTGCACCGAGACAACGCGTCCGAGCAGCGTCACAATCACGTCCTTGTGCGCGCTGGGCAGCGCGAGGTACTCGGTGATGGGCGCGTTGCTCGGCTGATGCACGAGCGGCACGACGCAGAACTCTTTGGGATACCGCGTCGGCTCGAACGACGCCAAGAGACCATAGAGGAGCTGGATCTCACGCCACTGTCGCGCGGGTAGCATCTTGGTGGCCACCGTGAGTGTCGAAGGAAGGGTATTCGCGTCCGACTTGGCCATATGTGCACCCTCAAGGCGAACGCCGTGGATCGCTGTGAATGGTGACGCGTGGTACGTCACGAGAGAGAGCACTTCATTCGGACGTTGAGCGAGGGCAGCCAGCACCGCGTCGACGGCCAGCGCGTCGTCGTCCGAGAGGCTCACCAAGTAGCTTGGTAGCTGCGCCACAACACGATGCAACTCGAGTGCACCCCGGGCCGCTGGGAGAGTGAACGCCACCTCGCGGCTTTTCGTGAGCGTCGCACGGTCCAGTTGCCACACGGCGCCCCGGGCACCGAGGTGCCACGGCAACTTTGGGACAAGGACGTCGACCATGCGCGGGTGTGACGGCGTCGAAACGTCGACTCCATGCACGAGGTGACCAGTGTCGTGGATGATTTGAACGTGCTCGACAAGCAGTAGCAGCGGTGACGGTATCGGTGCGCTGGCGTCGTTGTCGTTGTCGTTGGGCGTCAATGGCAGTAGGTCCTCGACCGCGACCGCGAGATGGACGGCGTACGTCACGTCATCCCGGACAAAGAGCCCGGGTGTCCCGACCCCGCCACCACCGACGCGGTGCACGCACAGTTGGTACTTGCGAAGTTGGTAGAGCGTCGCTATCGAGACATGCGTCGTCGGTGGAGAAGACTGCAAGAGCACGAGCGGGATCGATCCTGTGCGGTCGGCAAATGCACATGACGCCGTGGCTGCACACCCCGTGACGCACCCAAGTGCGAGGAACGGTGCCAGGACATCGTCGACGTCGGACGAGAGCACGTCGCGTTGGGCCGTCAGCGCCACCTCAACGAGGTCAGCGATGCTGATGGCGGTGCGCAGTGGTCGAGCAGGTGCACGGCTGCTGAAGCAATCTATCTCGTGCTGTAAAAAGGACGCGGCAAGCGTCGGGAGGGCTGCCGTCCATTCAATGCCTTGGCGCGCAGCAACGGCGCGCAAGAGCTCGCGCTTGCGCCACACGGCGGGGTCGCCTTTGGCCAACGCCAAGAGGTGCCACGCCGGCGGCAACAACACCTCGGACGCGGGCCGACGACCACCAAACTTGTCCAACAATTGTGTGAGGAGCTTGGTCAGTGCTGCGACCGTCGTCAGCGGCAGTTGGTGCAATGCGAGCGACGACTTTTTGAGGTATACGGTCGGCTGCAAGAGCCGCGTGGGCGCTGCCGAGACGCCATCGACGAGGAGCGTGCTCCTCGCGCAGAGACCGAGCGTTCCTGGTGCCGTCACGTGGGCATTGTACACGACAACGGTGGCCCCGACGCGAAGCGCGCACAGTGGTGGAAAGTGCATGCACTGGAGTGTGTATCGGTGGCTGAGCTCCAACGTGTCGGGGCCGAGGTACCGCGTGATGACGCCGCGGACATGGCGACTGCTGCCGACGTCCGAGTCGAGAACGGTTGTGGCAACCTCGAGTGGCGGCAACGACGTCGGGATCGGTGGCAGTCGCCACACAAAAGACGTCGGCGTCGTCTGCAGCATGTAGAGACCGTGCTCCTTGGCAAAAATCTTGATCGTGTCCGTGATGACAAGGTCCATCCCGGGCACCAAGCACGGATGCACATGGACCGCGTCGCCCGTCACAAGCACCGATGCCGACTGCCGGGCACCGACGTGCGCACACTCGATCTCAGCGAAGAAGTACGACTTGAGGACGGGCGAAAACGCCTTGAGACGCCCACGAACCATGTACGAGCGCCCTTTAGCAGTGCCGACGTCGGACGTGGCGGCGAGCGCTGTCGCTAGCGGCGCAGGGCCGCCGTACGTTGGTGGCATCTGGCGCGGGTAGCACCGATGAAAGAGGTCGTCCCAGTCAAAGCGTGGCGACTGCCACGCCGGTGGCGCCTTGCGCGGCACGATCGTGTACGCGGTGACGTCGATGTGACCTTGCAGGCTTGTGTGGACATATGTCCACGCCGTGACCAGCACGCACTGCCCGAGCGCATTGGGATCGAGCGTGGCCAAAGTCACGCGCAGACGAGCGCTAGCGTCCTGGAGGCAGAGCTGGTTGTGGCGCGACTCGAGGTACCCAAGCAGGAAGGCGTTCCCGCTAACGTTGGGGGCCACCAGCACGTGGGCAGGTTCGCTCGCAAAGACGCACGTACAGCTTGCGAGCGTATCCGATGAGCAGCACCCGCTCGTCAAGCGCCATCCCAAGGCAGGCATGCGGAGCTCCTTGGTCGCGACACGGGCCAGGTCGCTTAGCGGAACCATCTCGTAGCCGCTAGCATCAGCGTGGGCATCGGTGCATGCAAGCCAGATGTGTACCTATCGATGGCCTCCATGACGGTGCGAACTACGGCGTCCATGTCGACGTCGTCCGACGGCGGCGAGGCCAGCAGCGCGGCCACGCGGGCGCGGGTGTCCTCGGCCATGCCACCAGCAACGCACTTAACGTAGCTGTTCGGTTAAGGTGCGGAAAAAGCCCGGGAAGCTCAACACAACCGGAATCCGGATACAGTGGTCGTCATGACCTCGGTTCGAGCTCTCGCCACATTGCAGTCTGCGCTTGGCACTGCTGCGTAGCTGCTGCTACTGTCAGTCGTGACCTCACACGCTCAAGCTGGCCTTGATTGTTCGTAGCGGCCAACCGAGAGGCTCTGCTCAGCAATAGATCGTCGATGGCTCTTCTGCGTCAGACGATGGCTTCGACCCAGCTTCGACCGGCGCGCGATAACGTCGAGTTGGTCGAGTTGGCCTTGCATTACAGTGCATTGCAACAGCAAGCAGCTGGCGACAATGTCCACCGCGACGAGTGGCTCGGGTGTCGCGGTGACATAGACCAGGACCTCAACATATCTGCCAAATTGACGACGGCCGCTACGCTCGATCGCCAGCTGCGACTTGCTTGGGGTGCATCGTCGAGCGACTCGATGCACGACCCTTTGGGACGCGGTACTCTTGAACGGGGCGAACTCAGGTCCTGGTTCATACGGCAGCCCAAGCTGCGCCGCGTTCGGCGTGCCGTACTACCGACGATGCTGCAACGATCGTGGGTCGGCTGGTGGCTGCAAAAATACGTGGCAGCCGCACGTCCATGCAATGGCATCAGGATAGGCGCAGTCTGTTGCGTAGACACCTCTGTAACTGGATAAATGGCGCCCTTTCTGGCGGCAGAGGGCTGTATCAACCTCTAAGAACGCATATTGCTAGGTGTAGGTGTCGAGATGGCCTTTTCATTGGTCCGTCCCTGTCTTTGCGGCGAGGGACGCCCAAGGTGGTGATCGGCATTTGGCAATTTGCAAAAGATGAAGGTTGTCGTCGTCGGGTCTGGCATTGGCGGTATCTCGGCCGCCTACCACCTCGCCAAGGACGAGCACGAGGTCATTCTGGTCGACCGCGAAAACTACGTCGGCGGCCACACGTACGCGATCGAAGTCGATGGCGAGTCGGTGGACCTCGGCTTTATGATGTTTGGCGATTCGAACCCGAACATCAAGCAATGGTTCAAGGACTTTGGCGTCACAAAGGAGGACGGCACGACGTACAAGCGCATCCCGATGTCGCTCTCGGTCGACTCGGACGTGCCCGGCGACATGCAGTTCTCGTCGCGCAAGCCGTTTGCGTCGCTCCTCGAGCTCTTCTCGCTCAAGAAGTGGCGTGTCATCTACGACATTTACCAGTTTACTGTCGACCTCCTCACGATGCCCGTCAAGTCGAACGTCTCGACCGCCGAGTGGGCCAAGAGCAGCAAGTACTCGGAGGCGTTCTTCCGCCACTACTACCTCCCGTTCGTCGCGATCCTCTGGACCGTCCCCAAGCACGACGTCATGGCGCTTCCCGCGTCGCAGTTTCTCCGCTGCCTCAAGACGCACTCGAACTCGCTCTACATTCCGCTCTGGCAGGTGATCATGGGCGCGATTGGCCGCCGCATGGACCGCCCCAAGCACCTCTGGTGGTACATTGGCTCGGCGTACAAGGCGCCGTTCCTCAAGTTTTTCACCGAGCACAAGGGCGTCGTCAAGACAAACGCCAAGGTTGTTGCGGTCGAGCAGGGCGGCAAGAGCGTGACGCTCGAAGACGGCGAGCGCATCGAATGCGACCATGTGGTGCTCGCTTGCCACGCTGAGGAGAGCGCGGCGCTCATGCCGTGGTCGACCAAGAACAACAACTTGATGGACTACTACTTCCACAAGAGCCACATGTATGTGCACCGCGACGCTAGCTTCCTCTCGAACGACAAGAAGGCGTGGTCCAGCTGGAACGTGCGCATCACGGAAAACGACGACTACATCCTCACGTACTGGATGAACCGCATCCAGCACCTCAAGACGACCCAGGACGTGTTTGTGACGATCACGCCCGGTGGCTACAAGGGCAAGACGCCGGCCAAGGACCTTCTCATTATGGACTTTCCTTGGGACCACCCGCGCCGCCTCGCCGACTGCATTCCCCAGGACGACATTCTCCAGGAGGAAGGCATTACGCTCTCGGGCGCGTGGCTCGGCCGCGGCTTCCATGAAGACGGCTTTGTCGCTGGTCGCCGTGCTGCGTTCATCGTCAAGGATAAGGCGCACACCAAGACCGTCTTGTACGAAGACCCGGCCAACATTGCGACGCCGCCGGTCCCGCCCTTTGGCATGCCCCTTAGCGTATCGATGTTCTTTGCGTCGGTCGCGGCTGGCGCGGCTTTTGGCGCCTTCAAGGTCGCCGAGCGCTATCTCAAGTAAAATGCGTACTAGTAAATAGAAAGTGCAATGTGAACGATGCGCTGTGCGCGTGCCACGTCATTGTTCGAATTTGCCAATGAGGAGGCTTGGCGACTGGCGTCAGCAGTCGGATGGTGACGTACGATGATGATGGCAAGCGCCGACGATGGCGGTATGGGGCAGCTGCTGTCTTCCAAGCGGCTTGCCAACGCCGCCACCCGGCAGCGTAAACACATCGAGCAACATTCAGAAGGTTGAACCCACACAGGGCAGGTACGCTGCTTCTCGAATTCTCCACATAAGCTCTACTTTGCTTGGACTTGAACGACCTCGGAGCACTGCGGTCGGGCTCGCAAGCGATCCATGGTGGCGTTGATGCTGCTTGGATCCCAAGCTGAGGGGTCGACGTGCTGCGATGTCCAAGCCTTCCAGCTGAAGGGTGACAGAATGGACACAATACAAGTTAGCACGAAGGCGCCCGCGTAGAAGCTTCGAGGCTAGATGCTTCGCTCAGCCTTGGACGAGCTTGTGCTTGAGAAGGCTGCGCATGACGCTTGGGCTAAAGTTGGGCAAGAGACGCAGCGTCTCGGCGTCCCCAATGTGCTTGGCACCACGGATCTCGTGCCGGCACGCGGCGTCGCCGCAGTTGCACGAAAACTTCTCGTCCATGTCCCACTCGGTCGTGTCGTAGTCAAATGTGATGTGGTCGCCTAACACGGGCATGAGTCGCCTTGCACAGGAGGTCGGTGTACCCTTGGCAATCGGCTTGATCGCGACGAGCGTCACAGTCGGGTCCGACTCGGACATGAGGAACGAGGCGTTCGGGTTGCAGTGGTGGTTGGCGTACTGCATGCCGCCAAAGATCTCGACGTGCTTGTCCAGCGCCATTTGAATCGTAAAGCGCGTCGGCGTCGAGTACTAGATGTAGATCTGGTAAGGATCTGGTGGCCATTGCATAAAGAGCCTACCACCGTGCCGACGGTCGAGCCAATGCGGTCGTCGACCTTGAGGTCCTTAGCGGCAATGCACGAGCTGTAGCCAGGCGACCTAGCCAGCACCGAGTGAGGAGCCGCATGAAGTGCACGATGACGTACAAGGTCCGGACAAAGTACGTGTCGGTCGCGTTCTGTGGCGACGCCGGGTCCACTTGGCGCAGCGCGACAATGCTGGGGTGCGTCGAGAAGGCGCGGGCGGTGGCCGGCCGGCGGAGGGTGCGGAAGAGGATGCTCATTGTGGTGGTAGGGAATTGAAATCTGACGACGGCGCGCATGCGAGCGAGGTCGGTGTCAAGTCAACACCCGCACACCCAGCTGGCAACCTCCAGCCTCGGCTGACTCGGCCACATCCGGATAACGCGCCAATCACGTCCCGGAACGCTTGAATGTCATCGGAACTGGCCAATCAGCGCGCCGAAGCAAGATCCGCGCCTGGCGATGTTGGGCGTTGGCGGCCTTACCGCGACGACGTAATGGACAAGGTTCAACAGCAATCAGATTCCCATCGACACTCAAGTGCACCTATTGATCGACACTGTAGCTCTGGCCAACCGAAAGATCGATTGGCATCTCTAGAATCTGGTAGCTGCATTCTAGTCTAGTTTGGCACCCAAACTACAGTCGGATACGCCCAGCTGCATGTGCCATGCGCAACAGGCGAAATATCTGAGCGCTGTTTGCTTTACTTGTACGTCACTTGAACGATCTCGCGAATGTTGGAGCGACAGTCGTTGCCGTTCCAGACCGTCGTCGCTACCATGTCGCCTTCGCGCGCCACGAGGTCCTTGAAGTGGTGGACGCTGCCGCCCGTGCCAAAGTAGTACGTCTTGGCCGCCACGAGCGCGACGCCGGACCGCTTCAAGTGACGCTTGATCATCTACAGATGCTACGCTATCATCTTCACCAAGGATGCGCATGTCGTACGGCCAAGAGAGAAATCGTCACGTCCTCCGTGTAGAGCGTCTCGGCGGTCAAGACGAGGTCGTATGATGCATCTTCGTTGGCCGCCATGGCCTCCGAGACATTGGCCCAGTCGCCCGAGTAGAAGGACGCGTGATGGAGTCGGTCGCCGGCGCAGCGCATTGTGTTCGGGATCGTTGCGAGCTCGATGACCTCGCTGTTGTAGTCGGAGAAGAGCACATGCGACGCGCCTAGTTTGCATGCCACACGTCTCGGCGTCGACAAAATCTAGCGCGGACGTACCTTGCTGAAGCGCAAAGATGCCGGGGAGGCCGTGGCCGCAGCCCAATTCCATGACCCGGAGCCCGCAGGCGCCGATCGGAAAGTCCGCCTGGTGCTGCTGGAGGTACTCGATGAGGTCGATCGAGCACTCCCAGAGCTTGAAGCCGCCTACATTCGAGCGCAGTGAGTACGCAGACGCTGCACGACACCGACGACCTTCGTAGACGCCGGTCTCGAGATCGTGGGTCGTCAAGAGCTTTTGCAGCGCGCCCGTGTCTACGGCCATACACTTGAGCTACTTGGACGCTGTCGGTAGGTGGTGTACTTTGCACAAAGAGCGGATGCTGCTGGTTGACGACGGCCAGGTCGGCGCCGCCGACGGTCACGGGCATAAAGTAGTCGTCGCACACCTGCAGCGAGCTCTCCGTGTGGAGCTTGGCCGGCCGCTTGGCGATCGGCGGAGGCGCGGGCGCTGCGCTGGTCGCCTCGGCGGTCTCGTCAAAGTTGAAGCGGAACATGCTCTCGCCGCCACGCACCAACGCCGCAAAAGGCTCAAATACTGTATTGTTCTAAATAGTGTACTCTAGTCGGTGCGCCGACTAACTAGGAGGGAATCCCGATAAGGGCAAACACCGTGGTTTGGCCGACAACGCTGCAGTAGACATGTACGTCCATCGGGTGCGACGTGTCGGTCAGCGACCGCAAGAGCGCTTCAACAATCACCTTGTACTCGAGGCCATTCTCCGACGTCGGCGCAGCCACGAGCGACGCTGGAATATGCCCCAAGAGCCGCTCAATCGCCACGTCATGCGCGTGGACTTGGGCGCAGACACCGTGCACGTCCACGAGCTCCAGTACGAACGACTTGTATCGCCACACATCCCGCGGTTTTCCTTCGCACTCGTGCACACAGGAGCCATAGAGGCGCGGGTATACCTCCAGCGGCGCCTCGGGCAACGTCGTCTCGCAGTGGACGCAGTACTTTTCAATGAGCTGGCACGCGCTTTCGCGTTCCCACGCAAACGGCAATATGACGTGGCGGATGCCCACGCGTCGGAGAATGACGTGGCCGTTGAGTTCGGCGTCACTCGCGTCGTGGAAGCTATCAAACTCGAGAGAACTGGACGTGGAGGCGCCACTCTCGGGTACGTCGACCAGGTACTCGAGACGGGACTCGCCGGTCGTGTTGGCCACGAGGCACTGCCGTGACGCGTCGAACGTGACGATGAGGTGCGTCACCCGCGCCGGCACATCGAACCGAAGCGATCGAAACGGCATTAGGTCGTTCGATAAATGGAGCAACATGCCGTCTTCCGGGCCGCTATAGAGCATGACGTAGCTTTGCGGCGCAGGCGGCAAGCACGGGCGCAGTTGGCACACGACGTGCGCAAGCATGTTCTCGCGCAAGTCCTTGATCGCAATCTCGGGAATGTTGACGTGGCCAAAGCTGCGGCCCGACGCCTCGAGTTGCCGCGTCCACTCGAGGAGTGGGAGGAGGGTGCAAAAGGACGGCGACTCGGCGCGATGCGGATCCAAAAACTGGTTGTGCCGCATGAGCGCGACGACCGAGGACGACCGCGTCAAGTGCCCTTCGACGACACCGCGAAAGCACTTGACGCGGAGGTTGCGAAAGGCGGCAATGTCGCCGGCCATGAGCTTCGCGACCAGTGGCGCTTCGGCGGCCCATACATGGAGCTTGAAGTACGCAACGCTTTGGTCGCCGACCCACAGAATCGTGTGTGGCTTGGCTTTGAGGCTCGTGTGTTGCACTTGGTGCACATACGTGACGACGTGGCCGAGTCGCTTGGGTGGCAGCGCGGCTAGGTCGGCAAGACTCGACGGCGCCGACATGACCTTTGTTCCAACTCGAAAAACCAATCATTGGCCGCACATGGTGCAAAACGATAGCGATTGGATAAAAAGCGGCCAATCCAATGGAAGTCAGCATTCGAATTTCGCGTGGCCGTTCTGCGTCCTTCACCGAGTGCGAAGGACGGCAGCAGCGCCGCAGCCCGACGCTTCATGGCGACGTAGCATGCAGCTTGCCAGGACGAGCAGCTCGCCATGTGCGGCGGACGCAGCGCTCGTCGATGGTCGCTATTAGTCGCAGTACCGCCGTTAGTCTCGTCGACACCAAGCATAGCGTCCAAGTGCGTTCTCTCGGCCACACTCGTTGTATTAGCCGACCGACTAAAGTAGCTCGCACCTTGACCCCTTCAACGTCGCAAAGTGCTGAAGATTTCGCGCCACTTGGATCTTGGATCTTGCATTTTGGCGCCGTTTCTTTCAACCGGTTGGATGAACGGTGACACCGGCTGTTTAGTCGATTGTAGTTAGTCGAAACCAACTACGATCGTCGAACCATAATTTGGGGCCGGCGATGAAGACGACGGACGAGGAGTTTGCGGCCAAGTGCTGCGTCTGTGGCACGGCCGCCGACGATGACTCGAACATCCTCAACACGCGCATGAAGATCCTCATCTCCAAGTGCGGCCATCGCTAGTACGTGCGGCGGTGGCGGCGACGGCGACGACGCTCATGGCTCCTGTCGTAGCTGCGACCAGTGCGTCAAGCGCGAGTTCCAGCACCACCGCGAGATCACATGCGCGAAACCGGGCTGCGGGAAGCCGATCAAGAAGTCGCAGCTCCAGGACAAGACCAAGGAGGAGCAGGACTTTGCCAAGGACATTGCGATCCGGAAGAAGGTGCTCAAGACGTACAACAAGACGGGCGAGGACTTCAACACGCTCGACGAGTACAACGCGTACCTCGAGGAGGTCGAGGACCTCAGTACATGGCGACGATCATCCTCGACAATGGCTCATGGATGGCTCTAGTTTTCGCGCTCTTGAGCGACGACGAGGCCGAGAAGGAGACTGCGCAAAAGAAGTGGAAGCAGTACAAGATGGAGAACGCCATCTTGATCAACGCCAACGACGCCAAGAAGGCCGAGGAAGAGCGCCGTGTCCTCCACATGATCGAGGAGCAGCAGCGCGTCGCCGACGAGCGCCGCCGCCTCCAGCAAAAAGAAGACAACAAGTTCCAAGTCGACCTCGAGCGGCAAAAGGCGCAGCTCATGGAAGTCGCGCTCGGCGAACGCGACGAGAACGACGTCGACGAGATCCTCAACCCGACGACCGCTGTGCCCATCGACCAGCCGCTCACGGCCGAGATGGAAGCGGCGATGATGGGCTTCCAACCCGGCGTCTTTGGCGGTCCGCAGCCCATTCCCGTGCACGGTGGCAAGCGTGGCCCAGGCGCCGCCGACTCGTACACGACTCCTATCTCATGTCCTCGTCGTCTCATATTGTATGGTCAGGCGTCAGCTCCGCGCCGAGCAACAGCGCGCTGGTGGCTACGACCCGCAGGCCGCGTCCGTCCGCAACGTGGACGAAGCGTGGTGCGGCGCCTTCTACCAGCTCGGCGTCGTCTAAGCGCTCAGTAACCCTAACCTCTTAAGTCTATCCCGTGCATGTAGTATCACGCTAGCATCCACCACGGTCCGCCACGATGACATGCCAATGCTGGCACCGTCCACCGGAACACGCCGGAACCTCGACATTTGTCGCACCAAAGTTTTGGGCGGCTCTCTACAGTTACTTGGGCGTGCATGGTGCGGACTGGCGCTTCCTTATCCTGGGTCCGGCGTCGATAGAACCGTCGGAGCATGCCCTCGAAGTCAGCGCACAGGCGTCGGTGGTGACACACGGTGCATTCAAGCTCTTGCTGCGCCAGTGAAGGTGACACCGACGATGATGGTCGGCTTGGAAGGTAGATTTGGCGGCAAGCCGCCCTGTCGCGCGCCCGCGGGACAACGTTCGAAATTATTTCCCGCCTTTCTAGCCGATATTGGCTCTCTGCGAGAAGCTCACTTTGCCTTTTCACTGCCAAGTGCAACTTGAGCTTCCACCTGCCATTTGACATGCCGTGCGCATTGGCCATCGAGACAACGTACCTCCACATGCCGACGTCAACGCGCAGTCCGCCCGCGTCGCCCAAGACCTCCCGCCGTGCACGCCTCCAATCGCTCGACGAGAGCCCGGCCATGCTCTTGCAAGCCAAGCAGCGAAAGGCTCTCGAGGCCAACCCGGCATTCCGCCAGCTCATGCGACCGGTCCGCGCGGCCAAATGGACGTTGCTGCCGTAGTGAATGGGCTGCCTTTTTTATTTAGATCTCGACTATCCATGCTATATACACTGCTCGTATGACACTGTTGTACTCGTTGGCGGCCTAGTACGGGGCGCGCAGCTTAGTCGTCTTAGTCGCAGGGTATCCGGATACGACGGCAAAGCGGATGCGATCGGACGCCCAGCGTACTGCGATATCCGGCGTTTACGATGGAGGACGACGCCAAGGACGCGCGGCTCGTGGCGTCGCCGCCCGTGCGCGAGGTCCACTTGCAGTCGGCCGACTTTTCGCAGTTTGACGGCGCCGCGCTCTCGGCGTGGCACCTGGCGCAGCTGCTACAGGCGCCGCCGACCGCGGTCGCCACCCATGGCCTCGATACGCAGGCAGCGACGTACGTGCAGATGACGCTGCCGGACGAAGGCGTCGCGCTCGCAAGCATTGCGTTTGGCGACGTCGACCCGAGTATGGACGCGGTGGTGCGCGACGAGCCGACCGAGCCAATGCGACTGAACGTGACGCCGCAGTCGGCCGTGTACCTCTCGTTTAAAAAGTACCGCGTCGTCATCTGCCTCGACGCGAGTCCGTCGAGCTTGTCGATCGACCCTGTCTCGGGCTCGCTCTTCCTCGACGTGTCGTTCACGTCGGTCGAGCGCCTCTTGCATGCGCTCGTGCAACGCCCTTTGGAGCCCGCAACGTATGCGACGCCCGAGCTCCACATTTCGATTCTTGTGCAGGGCGCGCTCGTCGACTCGCTGTGCGTGCTGGCCCAAGGCTACATGGTCAACGACACGAACGTGCACACACTCGTGTCGCTTCTGCGCCAGCGCCTCCAGCTTCTCGAAGACAAGTGGGCAACGGCGTCGCCATCGTCGACGCTGCCCGCCGCGGCGCCGTCGTCCTTGGCCATGACGCTCCAGAACGCCACCTTTGCGCTCAACTCGCTGCCGCACGACGCGGCGCCGCTGCTCGTGCTCGTGACCGACGGCGTCGTCGACCTCCCGCATGTCTACGCTTACGACCACATGATGATGCAGTTGGCGCGCCACCACATCACTTGCCACGCCATCCAGGTAGCCGTTTGGCCACTTGATATATTGATACGAAACCGTGTAGCTCGGCGGCGGCTTTGTACCCCACTGCTCGTTCGGGTACGTGCCCGACACAGACTTGCTTCGGTACGTGACGGCCGCGACCGGCGGCGCCTTCTTTGACATGGAGACGCTGAGCTCGCTCCCAACATCGGCGACACCGTTTGCCAACCACGTGCAAGCCGCGTGCTTTCTGCAGCCGTCCAAAGTGTGCCCGGCGAATCCATCGCCCGAGATGCCACTGGTCGCGGACCGCGTCCCGATGGACCTCGTCATGTCGTACCGGCCACTGCGCATCTTTCGCGAGAAGGTCCATGAGTTCAAGTTTGTGGGCGCGATCGCCAAGCTCGCGTCGGCGCGGCTCGAAGAAGGCTTTTGCGTCGCCAAGGTCGCTTCCAGTGCAAAAGACGGCAGCACGCGTCTCCACTGCGTTCTACAGTGGACGTCCGACGTCTGGCTCGAGTATACGATCGGCGGTCCCCTCGGAAGCGACGGCGAGCTCACGATCCGCATCGATGTGCTCGCGCACGCCAAGTTTCTCGAAGAGTTTGCCGCCGTCCGCAGCATGAGCGCGCCACCCGTCAACTCGCTCTGCGTGCTGCTGCATCGGTTCCTCAAGGACATGTACGAGCGCGATCGAACGTTCCTGCATCTCGTGTCGGCGATGACGATGCCGACGCTCGACCAAGATACGACAAAGCTGCATTCCTTTTCGCGCATGGCGACGACGGTAGCGGCGCCCCACCCGGTGTTTTTGCTCGTCGGCGAGCTCTCGCCGCTCCTGTGGCACCGCTGGTTCCACGTCGAGCGCTTTGAGATGTTGCTCTTGGAGTCGACCACGTACCCAAAGGATCCGTTGCTGCTCGAGACGCTGAGCAAGTGGTCATCCATGGCCTTGAGCGCCGACATTTACCTCAAGTTTCTCGACACGTCGTCGTCGTCGAAAGGCAACGTCAACCGCAAGCAACGCGGGTCGCTCACGCTTTCGTTGCCGTCGTCGGCGTCGGCACCGGCGCGAAAAGCGCTCTGCTTTGTGCGACTCGAGCGCACAGGACATGCGCTTGTCGTCATCTACGTGGCGTTCTATGGCACGTCCACGTCGGCGCGCAAGGCGGTGCTCGCCGACCTCCAGCGCACACTGTATGCTGGCGTTAACCCGACCGAGACGCCACCGTCCATGGTGCTCTGCCACCGGCATGTGCAGCGACTCTTCCTCCTACCGCACATCATCCACGATCTCATTGCACCGCCAACGACGCACGAAGAACGGTCGGTGAACGCACCGTTGATTGCGAGCTGTTGCTCCGGGTCGGGCCTCGTCGGGTCGGTGTTTGCTGCGTACATGTGGCGGACGCTATGGTGCTGGCACGTCGAGTCGGCGCAGCAAGACGAGACCATCGACCAGCTTCAAGAAGAACGCTTGAACAGCGACGGCTTTTGCGTCGTCCAGGCCGACGACAGCTTTGTCTTGTTGGCCAAAGAGGTGCTGCTCGAGAACAAGAAGAGCGCGGTCGTGCAGTATGCGATCACAGTCATCTCAGACAGCGTCCTCTGCACATCGCTGTGGATGGAGCCGACGAGCGGACGCATTTGTGACACGTCCGGAACCTTTGGCGCACCGCCCAACGACGACGACGACGACAACAACCCGATGAGCGACGGTATCGAGTCGGCGTCGTACTACCAAGAGATGCAAGCCGCGACGTACCTCGCTGACGTGCACATACTCTCTTGCATGTCGACGTTCTACCGCATTCTCCAAGCGACCAAAGACGAGTCGACGGTCGTCGGGCCCCTCGATCGGCTCGGGCCGGAAGCCGCGACCGCCGGGCCTTTTCACGTGCAAGAGTCGCCGTTCAGCACGGCGCGGCTCCTCACGACGGCCACCAAGACGTCGGACCGGTTCCTGCTGTACATGGAGCCGGACGCGGCCAACGTGGAGCTTCATGGGATGCTGCTCGAGAGCATCAAGCGGCTCAGCGACGTCGAGGTTGCGTGGACCGACGAGATGGGCACCGAGTCGCGCATGCACGGCGTCTTTCCGCGGCTCACGGGCGGCCCGCTCTGGTCGGCGGCGCGCGAAGTCGCTCCGAGCTGCTCGTCGCTCGCCCCCGGTCGGTGCTTTGCCAAGCTTCTCTCCGAGACGACGTTTGTGCTGGCGTTTGTGCCGTCGCTCGAGTCGGTGCCCACCCCCCGTGGTTGCGACGTACCGAGCTCGCCGGTCGCGCTCTCGGAGCGCCTCAAGTGGCTTGCCGGCATGTCGTCGTCGGTCGTGCTCAACGCGCACCACCCCAACCCAATGACGTCCGCCGACGTTGCACGATTCGAAGCCCGGCGCGCGCTCTTTGAGCCCAAAGCCGACACGTGTTCGTCGTACTTGGCGCTGCCGCTGACCTTTTTCGAGTGCTCGCTCGATGACAATGCGTCGATGGCGGCCACGTCCGGCTTGGACGTGTACGTCAAGCACCTCAAGGCGGCGCACGAGACCAACTTTGCCCACGGCGTGTACCGAGCGCTCCGCGAGCAGCACGTGACGCTGCAGCCGTGCGACTTGCTTCAGGCGCTCTGGAGCTGCCAGCAAGTGGCCATCGACCTCGACGTCTCGTTATTGCACCACATGTTGCATTTGCTGCCGTTGGTGCCACGTACGATCGACCCGGCGTTCGACGCGCTCCTCTCGCAGGTGCTGACATCGATCCCGAAGACGCAGTGGTACTACTTTGCTGCGCAAAACGACGACATTGTCCCGTTCTTTGTCCGCCTCGAGTGCTATCAAGACGACAAGGGCGTCGAGAGCGACGTCGACGGCGCCGGCCGCCCGCGCTCCAACAGCGTCCGCGTCCTCTCGGACACGCAGCAGTTCACCGACGTGCTCACGTCGATGCTATGCGCCGCAAACTGCGTGCCGTCGCAGTCGTCGTCGGATGAGGACGATGACGCGTCAAACGAGGCGACCGAGAGCAAGGTGACGACGCTGGAGGCCGACGTCTTGGCGGTCGTCGACGCCTTGCGCGGGCCGCGACATCCGAAAACGTACTTGCGTCTTGTGGTCATGACGCTGCCGCCGGACCCGCTTTTGAAGAAGGACATGGACGAGACGGTCCTGCCGCCGACGCAGCACCAAGTGTTTCAGGACCTCCGCTTGCGTCTCCAAGAGCTCTGCGCTGTCCAGGTGCTCGGGATGCTGCAGTGCTTGCCGACGCTCACACCGGCGCTCGGGTCGCTCGTGCAACTGCTGTTTTTGGAGCTCCCGACGACGTCGCTTCGACGTGTTCAGTACCCGCTCGAGTTTTTGCCCGTCGACGGCGTTGTCTCTGCCATATCGCTCTTCCGAACGCAGCTGCTGGCGAGCCACGTGCTGCCGCTGCAAGCGTGCAACGACCTCTATTTCGTCGTGTCGGACGCGCCGTACTGGGCCTTCTTTGCGGTCGACGACGCCAATACGACGGTGTGGCTGCACTTGCACGTGGCGCCAAGTGCGGGCGTCGACGAAGTGTCGCTTTTGACGCAGTTGCACCTCGGTGTCCTAGCAGTCGCCAAGCAAGTCAACCAGATCATTTTGCTCCAGCAACTGCACGAATCCCGGAGCTGTTCGTCGCTCTTGCTCAAGTCGTCGTCGTCGACAACGACACCGTCGCACTCGTCGTCGTTTGACGCGGCCGTTGCGTCGTCGTCGTTCTTTTGGCCCGGCCAGTTTGAGTGCGTGTGCCAGTTCCGACGGAGCTTCAAGCTCCAGGACCGCCTCATTCCGAGCGTGACGCTCAACAACGTGTGCACGGCGGCCCTCGAGCAGTTCCAGGTCCATAATCGACCGCACATGTTTGTCTACAAGGACAAGGCAGGCCACGTGTTTTACATGCTCCTGACGCTGCACGAAGCGACGCGGCAGGTGGAGCTCACCGTCTACGGCATCTGCGCGCCGTCGGACGAGGTCACGATCGAGCTCTGCCGCGTCCTCGAGCGCAAGATTGACGAAGCGACGCAGCTGATTCTGATGAAGCTACTGGCGCGCAACGCCAAGTTCCCGTTGGTGGCCACCGACGTGCAGTTTCTGTGTCCCGACGTTGCGGCGCCGACGCACGTCACGTCGTTTGCGCTGCCGACCCCTGTGCGCGACCCAATTGTCCTGCTCCACCTCATCAAGGACAAGATGACCGAACCGTCGTACGCCCGGTCGATGCCGCCCACACCGTCGATCGACGTCAACGTGCTGCACCCGGCGTATGTGTTTGGCGCCAAGAAGCAGCATGAAGCACCGTCGTCGCCCGTGTGCTGGACAGCCGATGCGGGTCGTCTCGAGTCGACACCGACGCATTCGTTTGTCCTCAACATGAACCCCGAGTTTGGCGCGCGCTCGGGCTTTGTGACGTCGTGTGGCAAGGGCCTCGCGCTCGTGCACATGGACTTGCTCGACGGCGCGTCCGTCGTGCACCATGCACCCACCGGTACCGTACCTCCTTGCAGAAGCGTAGAGACCGAGCGCATTCTCGATAGGTTGCTTCGCGCCGCCTGGTACGGTCTGGTCGCAGGTCCTGAGTGCATCACCGTCACCGTCGTCGTCGTCACCGTCGTCGTCGTCGTCGTCGTCCTTGCCCACGGGGTTCCACGTTCGCTTTCGCGTCTACGTGCGCGGCCATCTCAACTGCGCGGTGTTATCCGAGATCTTTGTGCTCTCGGTCAAGCAGGTACTGCAGCGTCTCCTTGCTACATGGAGTAAGACGCGATCGATGAATGCTGCTCGATAGGCGCTGTACGAGTATGCACTGGAGGCCATGTTGGCCGAGCCGTCGACGTCGTCCGTGTACCCGGCGACGATGCTGACCGAAGTGCAACGGCTCTTGAAGGACGCGGCGCAGCTCACGACGACGACGGCGGTTCTCTTGACGCAGACGCAAGTGCTGCCGACGTACGAGATTCCGCACATTGTCAAGCAAGTAGCGTCGTTGCTGCAGTGCTTGCCGTCGTCGCACTGGTGCGCCTTCTACCATGTCTCTCAAACACTGTCCTATCGTCGTATGTGTAGGCCGTCGACGTACTACCAGTCGACGCCGTCGTCCCCGTGTGCGCTCTTTGACGCCGACTCGTCGGTGGTCGCGTCGACGTATACATTTCGCGACACGTTTGTCCTTGTGTGTCCGCGGCCGCCACCGACAGTGTTCTCTCCGCCCGAGGACCCACAGCCGCTCCCCAAGACGAGCTCGATGCACTCGCTCGCCAGCGTCGACACGGTCACGAGCAGCTTGCCGTCGCCGATGGCGTCACCACGGCACCCGCCGATGCCGATGGCCAAAGAATACTCGCTCCACGATGCCATGTTGCACCCGACGCTCGGCGTCCTCGGGCGCCGGCACCTCTTTTACGCGGTGCAGATCTCGCACCACGGGCTCTCACTGCTGAGCTACAACGTGCACCCGTCGGCGCTCGAGTCGCTCTGTCTCGGCATCTCGAAAGCGCTCTCGTGGTGTGCGCTGCGGCAGTCCCTCTTGAGCAGCATCCTCTTTCAAAAGCGGGGCTTTGCGTTGGCCGCGCCGACGCAGTGCATTGTGCTGCAACCGACGTCGCTCGTCGAGCGCCGGGCGCCGGTCCTTGGAAAGAACCCGTTGCACTTGGCGCGGGATGTGGTGCATGGCACGATCGTGTTTACGCCGCAGATCTTTGGCGTCGTCTTGGAGCACACAACCGCGCCGCGGTCGCTCGTGACGTCGACGTTCCGGGCAATTGAAGGCATGGGCCTCGCCGAGTATCTGCGCGAGACCGGCACGTACATTGAAGACCTCTCGGTGCGACCCCGCGCGATCTCGGGCACCGCCGACAAGCTTGAGCACTCGGCCGTCTCGACGCCCATGTCGACGTCGTCGGCGACGTCGTCCATGTCGTCGGCGCCCACGCTCTCGTCGTCGTCGTCCGGGCGGTCGCTGACCGTGCCGGCGCCGGTTGCCGCGCCGATCGTGCGCAAGCCGGCGAACGCGACGAACGCGCTCATGGCCGCCCGCGCCCGCGCCCGAGGTCCGTTGAAAGGGCCGTCGGGGGCGACGCCGCCGAGCGCCACCGGTTCGGACGACGGCAACGACAACAAACCGCCGCCCGCGTGGTCGCTGACGCTCAACAAGGACGCGATCCCGCCCCGTGTGAGTAAGAACAAGGCGTCGCCGGTCGTCCCGTCGGCCGCTGCACTTGCGACGCGGCGGCCGTCGGGGCCGTTGCCGCAGCACCCGGAGATGACCAAACCGCTGTTGACGACCACGACCAGTGGCAATACCCAAGCCACCAAGGACACGTCGCTCGCGTGGCGCAGTGCGCTCAAGACGCTGCTGCCGTCGTCGTTTAGCCACTACCACCGCGACGACCGCGACGTCGAAGGCTCGACAAAAGCTAAAGACCCGCTCGTCTTCCACGGCGTCAACTTGCGCTCGGCACTGGACTTTCACGCGTCGCACCGGTCGAGCTACACGATGGTGTACGGTCTCTTCAAAGGGCTCATGAATTCGACGTCGGTCGTGCCGGCGCCCGACACGCTCCGCAAGCTCGTCGACTGCAGTCGGCTCATTGGCCATCGGCAGCTCGCAGTGTCGTTCAGTGGCGCGTTGCCGCGCCGGACGACGGCGCCGTCCCACGACATTCTCTCGTTGCTGGCGTACGAGATCCAGTTTATCTTCAACAACCTCTTTGGCAGCATTGCGCGGCTGCACGTCGACGATCTGCTGTGCACTGAAGGCATGCCGGCCAGCGCCGCCTACAGTCAATTCACGACCTTTTGCACTCGGGCGACCGCGAGTCTCGGTCGGCGCCACGCCGCCGACGTCGGTCAGCTCCTCGTGACGCATCTGCGTCAGCATGGACTGCGACCGCTCCACGACGTGACGCAAAATGGCGTTGGTGTGTACGGAAAAAAGGCCGACGGCGTCGCAGGGCTCATTTTGATCGAGCTGTCGCAGTCCAAGTCGCACCACGTTGGCGTCCGCGCGTACTTTGTCTCGGAGCGCGACGTCGTGAGCTTGGACGCCGGTCGGCATTTGCCGCAGTCGAGCTACCCGGTCCTGTCGCGCGCCGACCTCGTCTCGACCTTCCAAGCGATCGCGCGCGCGACCAACGTCCGACGCCTCGTGTACGATTACGTGATATCGGACCTCCACGCGTTCGTCTTGCACACGTTGTCGGTGTCGACGACCGCGCTCCAGGCGCACGTGGCCTTTGGCGACCCGTCGACGTCGGTTGTGCGCAACGTCGTCGGCACGATGAATGCGTTTCTCGAAGCGTACCCGTCGGCGCCAGAGAGCGCGGTGTATGGCCTGCAAGCGTGGGAGTTTGTCGTCGAGAACGTCGCGACGTTGCTGCGCTACATTGCGTGCCATGCGACGCGGTACTATGTGAGCGACCTCCTCATCTTTGGGACGCCCGATGCGATCGCCACCAAGAGCGCGACCGGTCGGTTCATCAAAGACTTCAACGAACAACCGATCGCGCTCGACAGTACGCCGTATACGCTCGTGCTCACGAGCTCGTCCCAAAACACGCTCAAGGTCTACGCGCTGCATACGACCGACGCGCTCTCGCACCTCTGGGAACACGTCGAGGTACGTGCTTTGTATCAACGTATCAAGATCAAGCCATGAGTAGCTGTTTGTGATGGAGCTCATGCGTGTCGCGAGCGTCGACTATAAGCGCGACATTCTCTGGTCGCGGCTCCTCTTTGGGGCGGCGCAGACGGGGCTCGAAGCGCCGCCGTGCGAAGTCGACGTGCAGCAACTGGAAGACTGCCTCGCGCTCTCTGTGCGGACGCCATTTGACCGGTAGCAATACATTTGCATAGCCATGTCGGCTAACTGTATGGCGATAGCATTGACCCGGTGCTCACAGAGCTCCTCGCCGTGACGCAGGTCGACTGGTCCGAGTTCCTCGGGCTTCTCAAAGTCGTGCACAAGGTACATCGTACCTCGATGAAGTCCTCTTCGGTTTCGACAAAGCGCTTTTGTAGGAGGGGATGCGCGAGTACCAGTTCCACAGCCGACGCCATGTGCTCCTCATGTGTGAGAGCGCGCGGGACATTATGATTCACATCTACCACGACGACGTCTCGGGCCTCCTCTCGATGGAGATTTGCCGACGTGAAGAGCCTGCGAGCGGCGCCCTCTCGCACGAACAGCGCCAAACCGTGCGCGACCTTGTCAACCACATCGTCTACTGGCTCTGGACCCAAGTGACGACCTAAGATCGTTGCGCTTTTTCTCAAGTCGAGTATGTTGTTGGACGTGTGTATATTACAGTGGTGGGCGGCTATGGCAGTAACTTGTCTTTGGCCATTTGGAGAAAGAGCCGCTTGAAGCCGTGCGAGTACGTGCGCGGTGAAAACTTGGCGACGGGCAGCTCCCGTGACGTCCTCGGCTGCCGCGACCGCAGTGACGCTTCGGACCGCCCCGACCGAAGCGACGACCGACTCGTGCTCGATGTCGACGGCTCGGGTGTCGACGGGCGACGCGACGGCCGTGGCGACGTTGGCCGACTCGCACTCGACGATGGCGACGACGGCCGGCGAGAGCTTGGCGATACTGGTCGACGAAAACTTGGGGACGATGGCCGGGTCGACGTAAAAGAGGCCACGGACCGTGATCGCGCGGCCGACGACGGACGCTCGCTACTGGCGTCGGTCGCATCGTAGTCGTCGTCGGGCTCGCTGGGTGTTTCGTCCACCTCGACATCGTCGTCGTCGTCGTTGTCATCGTCGGTGTCGGCGGCGTGGGGGGTACGGGCGTGGTGGGCCTCAATCTTTCTTCGCCACAGCATGTGGGACTCGCGCTTGGCTTTTTGCAGCGGAAGGCGCGAGCCAGCCGAGACCGGTCGCGCCGTGGCTGGTCGGTCGTCATGAGCCGTCGACACGCGCGCTGAGAGCGGTCGCATCCCCACTGCACTGCTCGGTCGTGTCGGTGCCCCGATCGACGCCCTTCGTGGTACGTCCCCAGGCTTGCTCGGACGTCTACAGCTCCATGAGCCGTCCATCCAAACACAGATGTTGTGTGTACATGTGTTTTCGGGGCGACGACGGGCGGCGACCCGAGGCATTGCTACCGGACGATGACGACGACGACGTGGCCGGTCGCGCCGGCGGTGCCGACGTCGGTCGCGGTGGTGTCGCGAGTCGCACCGTACCGTTCTTGGTCAGCGACGCATATGCGATCGCGTCGGCCCCCTTTTGCAGTCGCTCATCGTGCGTCATGCCCTACCATCGTCATTCGACACTACACACTCATTGATCGTCGTACCCAGACGTCGCCGTCGCCGGTGTAGTCGGGGGCGAGCACGTGCTTGCAAAACTCGGCGAGATCGATCGTGCTGCTCTTGTCGGTATCGTAGCGGTCAAAGAGCCCGCGGGCTTGGGCCTCGTTGAGGCGGAAGCCGAGGACGAGGACACCGCGCGTGAATTCGTCAAATGTGATACCGTGGGCCTTCTGAAAGACGCGGTAGACTTGCCGGAACGTGTCCGAGGACTTGGACGTTTTCTGCGTAATGCGCTCGCGGAGCTTGGTTTGAATCGCGTCGAGGCTCCAGTGGTCGATGTTGACGCGGTTGTAGTAGGCATCTGGCTGGAGTTGCTTGCGCTAATTCCATTTCGATAAACTCCTTTGCTTCTTAGCGAGTGCGTACCAACGCGTCTTGGCGCGCCATCTCGTCGGCTTCGGCGACCCACGTCCCCTTGGTGTAGTCGGGCGGGAGCACGCCGCGCACAAATTCGTTGAGGTCAATGTCGCCGCTGCCGTCGAGATCGTACTTTTGAAAGAGCTTCATGGTCGACGCGCGGGGCAGGTCCAGGCCGAGCTCGGCGAGCGCGTCGTGGAACTCGTGCGCGCGGATGCCGCTGGTCTTTTTAAATATCTGCAGCGCCTGCCGAAAGCAGTCGGACGACCGCGACGTGTGCTGCTCGATCTTCTCCCGGAGCTTGCGCTCCATGTCTTCGATCGTCCAGGAGGCCTCGACGCTGTGGACGGCCGCCGCGTAGCGCAGTCGCCGGACGTCCTCGCGTTTCTGGCGCTCGATTTGGGCTTGAATGTACGTGGCCGAGTAGTCGTCGATCGTAATGCCTTGGACAAACTCGTTGAGGTCGAGGTCGCCCGAGTGATTTGCGTCAAACATCGCAAAGAGCTCTTGGGCTTGCGACGACGTGAGACGAAAGCCCATGCGGAGGAGCCCTTCGTGAAACTCGTCGAGCGTAATACCCGACGCTTTTGTAAAGATCATGAACGCTTGTCGGAACCGGTCCGAGCCCTTCGACGTGCGCTGGTCGATCTTCTCCCGTATCCGCTTGATGATTTCGGGCAACGGAAGGTTGTCGCCGACCATCACCTCGTGCTGCGCCCGCGCCGGGTGGTGGTGCAACTGCATCGGCTTGTGCGCGAGACGATCGGGCTGCGCGAGGACCGGTGGCGCCACCTGGTTGGGCACACGGAGTGGCGACGTTAGTGCGATGGCTGCGACGGGTGCACTCAAGGCGGCGCCTTTCTTCTTCTTAAGCAGCGTTGTCGAGGTCACGTGCTGGCGCTTCCCGCGTGGCGTGCCAAAGACTCCGCGCTTGAACTTGGCGCGATCGAGCGTACCCGTGGCGTCCGAGTCGTAGAGGTGGAAGAGCGCGTAGCTCTGCTGGCGGTTGGCGCAGATGCGAAACTTGAGCAATAGCGAGTGAAAAGCGTTGGGCGAGATCGCGTCCGAGCTCGTAAAGAGCTCGAACGCCTTCTCGACGCGCTCGTTCTCGACCGGGATGAGCGCTTCGAGCTTGGACCGGAGCTTCCGCGTGAGCACGTCGAGGACCGTGGACCCGGCCCGAGGATCGTGGACCGGGCGCCTCGTCACGCAGCTCGCGCCGACGACGCCTCCGAGGCCCGACATCGTGGGCTGCGAACGAGTCGGTTGTTGTTTCTTGATGGCACCGAGGCCCTATTCTTGGCGCGCTAACTTTAGGCTTGAAACACCCTTTCGCACGCGTATCCGGATGACACGCGACGATCGTATCCGGATGACCCACTTCAAGTTGAATCGTCGTCGTCGAGCAGCGACGAGATGCTATCGCCATGACGCCTTTGGCTGTTGGCACCGCGCTCGCAAGGTAGTTAAACAAGGAAAACCTTACCATTTGATTATGCTCGAAGGTCGTAGGGCTGACCGATGTAGACGGGATGTCGAGTGCCATCGTGGTAGGGTTCGTTGAGGCTATGTGTTGTCGAGAAGTTCTCGTCGTCGTCGCAGCAGTATCCGTGCACGACTCTGCCATCTCATTTGTACTGGCGTTGGGTCCAAGGTGGATGGCGGAGGCTGTAGGTATTTGCTTGTTTTGGCTGGGGCGATACGGTGGTCCGATGCTGTCGACGTGGCAGCGTGCTGGTGGTTTGTACGAGTCGCCAACATCGTCGCAGGGCGTCGAGACAGAGCGTGGCGCCAGAGTGCAATCTTCGGCCGAGATGGCTTCGATATTATTTGGCTTCGAAAAAAGCACGGAAGATCGCAACACAAAGATTTGCCCACTTGCGTTCACGCCACCGAGACGCGATGCTGCTCGAACCCGAACTTGTCGAGTACATTGCGGCGTACATTGCGTGCCCGTCGGCATGGCTCGCGTTCCTCTCGGCGATGCCCCGCTGGTCGCTGCGCCGCCCGCTGCAGAGCCTCCTCCGACTGTACCCGAGCGTGCTCCAGCGCGGCCCGCGCCTCGTGCTGCCCAAGATCTCGCCCGATCACGTCGAGGATATTCGTGCTGCCATGCCGCTCTACACAATCGTCGAGCTCTCCGACTGGAGCAACGTGCGCCACGCGATCAACGTGGTCGTGCCGTCCGTGGACGTTGAGATCGCCAACGTCAAGTCGTTTGATGTGCTCTCGACCGCGATGGCGCGGTGGCCATTGCAGCTCGTCGCGTGCAAGGTCGACATTGGACCCGAAGTGCTCTTCTCGTCACTCGACGTGGCGGCCGCGTGCGCCGAGATGCAACGCTCATGTCCGCGCCTAGCGTCCTTGGATCTATGCTGGCAGCGGCTCATGGCGCCCGCCGAGCAAGACGCGCTCGTCGCCTGCATCTGCGCGTCGTCGCAGCTCACGCACTTGCGCATTGCCTCGTTCATGGCGATCGTCTTGACCGACGACAACACATGCAAATTGGCGTCGTGGCTCGAACGCGCCCGCTGTGTGCACACGATCGCGTTCGAATCGGTAGCCTTTTCGCTCCAGTCGGAAAGCGCCGTGTGCCATGCGCTCCGGCGCCACGTGCCAACGCTACGGTCGCTCAAGCTCGCGTTCACACCGTCGCTCGCACGCGCCTTGCTCAACGGCCGGCAGCTGCCCACGTCGCTGCCACGTCTTGAAATCGTCGGCAGCATCGAGACGGTCGACATTGCGCCGTCCATGGCGGCCATGATGGCCGAGTCGCTCGCCGAGTCGCACTTGACGCACTGCACGCTTTCGAGCAACCACTGCTTGCACAACCCGAGCGTCGCGGGCCTCATCTTTGGCGCGTTACCGCACATGGTGTACCTCCGGCACCTCAATTTGACCTACAACGGACTCGATACGGTCGCGTGCGAGGTGCTTGCCACGACGCTGCCGAAAATACAGCACCTGGTGAGCCTCAACGTCGAAAACAACTTTTTGCGCGACGTGGGCTGCGCGATCCTGGCGACGGCGCTTCCGCACTGCGCCTCGCTCCAGACGCTGCATCTTGGTCATAACTTCATTGGCGACGTTGGCGTCCGCGCGCTCTGCATGGCGGTGCGCAGCTCGACGTCGCTGACGACGCTGACGCTGGGCGGGAACGAGGTGACGGCCGTCGGCGCCGCGCAGTTGGCGCGTTTGGTGCAAGAAGCCAAGTGCCCGACGCTGACCACGCTGGACGTGGCACTCAACCCGCACTTGCAAGTCGACGGCGTCTTGCGGCTCCTGCATGGCGTGCACCACTCGAGCGTCCAGCTCACCGTCTCGGGCTTGGCGCTGCCACCGCGTCAGCTTCGGAAATGTGTGTCCTTGATCGAGCAGCTCGAACTGCCGGCGACCTTGCTCACGTAGCACTTGGTTTCGAGTCTTGTGGTTTATATACTAAATGGTTGTTGCCATAACGTTAGTGTACATTGTACAACTTGGTCGGAGCGGACGAATCGACCAGTGACGAATGCACCAAGATAACCGAGAGCGTGGGTTGTATGCGCAGGGACCATTGCGCGCCCAACGGTATAGTTGCCGGCGAAGAGCATGTCGTGAAGAAGTATGGGTCGCATAGGGTCCCACCGTGCAGTCGAACGATGGGCAAACAAGTAAATGCGACTGACAGCAGTGGAGGTCGCATCGGGTTGTCAAGATACGACTAAATATGGCATTTGTCGTTAAACGCGGCACATGCCACGTTTAAGAGATTTGCTCATTTCTCTCGTTGGACGCCGCAGTCGGCAACATGAAGTAGCGCGTCGTGCTCTCCAGCATGCCCTCTATCTGTTCCTAGCGTAGGGAGGACACTCCAAATTTCATCGTGTCTCGGTGCAAGGAGCGCATTGCGCAGCGCAGCACGCACAATGTCGTATCCGATTGGCCAAAACAATGTGGAAAAGAAACCAATCCAAAGCCTGCATGGTATTTGGACCAATCCTCGTCCAGCGCAAACAAGCCTTTCTATTTCGTTCTATTGGGTGCTTGCTTTGTATCTCAACACGATTTCCGACTTACTAAATAGTGTATCGTACAGTATTTAAACGCTGCATATGAAATTGATGGCAATTCGGTGTTCGACGATGATGCTCCGCCGGTACAGCGCCGTCACGGACGCCGATAGCTCATGCAGCGAGCCATTAGGTGCACGAAGGAGCGGCTTGGCCGACACATGAGCGACTGGAGCCGCAAGTCGCTTCTCGAAGTTTCGCAGGCCTTGGCCGCGGGCACGACGACGGCGACGGCGCTCACGGAAGCATGCATTGCGCAGATCAATGCGACGCGCGACCTCAACATGTTTGTCGCCGACACCTTTGAGAGCGCGCGGGCGCTCGCTGCTGCGTCCGATGCGCGGCGCGCCAGCGGTGCCGCCCGCGGCCCACTCGACGGTATCCCCGTCGGTGTCAAGGACATTTTCTGCATGCACAACGAAGCACCGACGACGTGTGGCTCCAAGATCCTCGACGGTATGACTCCATTTCAACGTGGCGCGACTAGAGAGAGATTGCGTTCAGGTTTTCACGCGCCGTACGAGTCGACGGCGACGCAGCGCCTTCTGGACGCCGGCGCCGTGCCCCTCGGAAAGCTCAACATGGACGAGTTTGGTATGGGGTCGGCGACTAAGTACAGCACGTTTGGCGCAACCATCAACCCGTGGTCGACCAACTTGACGGACGCCGCGCTCGTCTCGGGCGGTAGCTCGGGCGCGAGCGCTGCGGCCATCGCGTCTGGCTGCTGCTTTGCGGCGCTCGGCTCCGACACTGGCGGCTCGGTGCGACAGGTACACGCGACTGCCTCCTTATAAAATCTCATAGGAATGAATGCGGATAGCCGGCGGCGTACTGCGGTGTCACGGGCATCAAACCGAACTATGGCCGCATCTCGCGCCACGGCATGATTGCGTATGCGAGCTCGCTCGACACGCCGGCACTCTTCACTAAGACAGCACGGTACTGAGTCGTGGACGACACACGTGGCATGACTTCTCACATTGTCCGACGTATATGCCAGGGACGCGTCGCTCGTGCTGCCGCTGCTCGCGGGGCCCGACGGCAAGGACGCGACCGCGATCCAGGAGCCGATTCCAAACGCCTGGGTACGATCGATATGATTGGCCGCTTTCGTTGACGCTAGCGTAGTGCCAACTGCCAGCGGACACGTCGAGCTTGAAGGGCTTGACGGTCGGTGTGCCGAACGAGTACTACGTCGAGGAACTTCCAGAAGCCATGCTTGCCGTGTGGGACGACGGCATCCGCCACCTTCGTGACGCCGGTGCGTCATGCGTGCTGTCTCGCCCTTGGCTCACAAGGAGGATGGCGTAGGAGCACGCGTCGTCGAGGTGTCGCTGCCGACCACCAAGTACGCGCTGCCGACGTACTACATTCTTGCGTGCGCCGAAGCGTCGTCGAATCTCTCGCGCTACGACGGCGTCCGCTACGGCTTCCGGTGCGATCGCTCCGTTGACGCCGTGTGCTGACAACTGCTTCGTAGGGCGGCGACGACCGAGACGAGCGTCGCCGACGACTCGAACCAAGCGACAGCGCTCCACGACCTCTATTGCCGGACGCGCTCAGAAGGGTTTGGCCCCGAAGTCCAGGTAGTTGAAAAACGAAGTTCGAACCTATGACGTGGCACGCTAATAGCGCCGCATCTTGTCGGGCACGTTCGTGCTATCGGCCGGCGCGTTCAACGACTATTACGAGCGCGCAGTCATTGTGCGGCAGCGCATTCGCGACGACTTTGCCGCGACGTTTACCTCTGGCGTACGAGGCTCCTCGCTTTAACAGCATTTTGACCAAAATTAGGTCGATGTGCTCCTGACGCCGACGACGCCCACGGGGCCCTTCTCGCTCCACGGTGCCGCCGACCCGATCGAAATGTTTATGAACGACATCATGACGATTCCTGCGAGCCTCGCAGGGCTGCCCGCGCTCTCGCTGCCGGCCGCCATCTCGGGCGGCCTTCCGCTCGGCCTCCAGCTCATTGGCGCGCCCCAGACCGAAGACCGCCTTCTCTCGGCGGCCGTCGCCCTCGAAGATCGCCTTGCATTCCGCCAGCTCATTCCGGCCCGCGTCTACGAAGGCACGCGGTAGGTCGATGCGCGAACGCAGCGGTAATAGAGACTCCTTCCACGCATGCAATGATGATCTGTCGACGCTTTTTCTCATCGCCGAATCCAAAGATCTGCGTTTTGCCATTCGAAACCAGCGCTCTGCAGCAACCACAACCCTTGCTCGGGAACGATCGGAAGTCTATCATCCGCCTGTATGCGCGCCTCGAAATACAGTAGATAGCCACGTTCATATGTACATAGCCATGTAGATCTTATAGTCATCGCAAGCTTCTCGATCACTCGCACCCGGTATCCAAGACCGAATTCTGGCAGATCCGCAGCTGCCAATGGCCAGTGCCGACCGATCACCCAGCGGCCCGTCGTGCTTGCAAGAGCTTATTCCCCCATTTGCCTCGTCGGTCGTAACACCAACAGCAGCAGCACCACTATGCTCCTCAACTTCCTCCTCAACCTCGGCACGAACCCCGGTGCGATCATCAAGATCCGTCGCAGCACAGGCCACGGCCACTAAGCCTCGACGCTCGCGTTCCCGCCCTCGCAGACTAGCACTCATAACATGACGTCGTTTGCAAGCTGCCTATCTCGTATCAATGTGGTCTCAGGGTGTACTACTGGCAGCTGGCGGCGGCGACGGAGTTGGTGCGGCCACGCGCTTGAGCAAGATGCTGTCCATGAGGCTGGACGAGACATAGTCGGCGCCGCCTTCGATGCTTTCTACGCATATGATAGCATTAGATCGCATCGTTGGCTTAAACAGTCGTACCGATGTGGGCTGTAAACTGGTTTTGCTTGGCCATGTTGAGCTCGGCGAGGGCGAGGCGCGCCTGGTCGGCGTCTTCTGCGTGCTCGAGCACGTCTTCGTACGCCCGCTCCGTGTGGTCGACGCTTGCCACAGCGTTGTTGATGATTGAGGAGCGGCGCGAGGCCGTCGTCGCCATCGGTGTTGCGACGAACGCCGTCGAGGCGGCCACCGTCGGCGGCGAAGGACCCGCCGCTGGCGCCGTGCCCACCGGACGCAGCGGTCGCTTCATGCTGCTAATGTTGGTGAGCTCGGACCGAATCTGATTGAGCTCGTCGAGGCCCTTTTGCAGCTCGGTTTGCATCTAGAAGCACGATACTAGTAGGTTGCACCGGTCCGTGGTGAGACCTCGTTGTACCTTGACGATCTCGCTGTCCTTGGTCGCTTCAAAGTACTCGTTCTTGGCGCGAAGTACGGCGCCGATCGAGCGACCAACGTAGCGCCCACATGACTTGGCGGCAACTGGCAGCTCCTTGCGCCCGATGAGGTAGCTGCCCGCGATGAGCGTGACGGCGACTTGCCCCCAGGTCACCATCGCTCGCGGTTTGAGATTGCACACACTCTATTTTTGGCTAAAACACTATATTAGGTCATTAAACTATTTCAAGCTCATGCATCCAGTATTTGTATGTCGCGATGACATCTTACACTATATTTGACATTGCACTTTCTCACGAGGATGGATGCGCTGACGGGCGCGCTCCTGTCGATCGACCCGATGGCTGGGCATGCAGCTATGAAGACACTGCAGACGACGTGCGCCTTTGAGAGCCGCAAGGAGTGCGTGGCATGGACCGGGTACGCAAGCGCTATCTTGACACGACAAGCCACACTTGTCTGTAGGTCGCTCTTGAGCTTTGCTGGATGCGGCTATCAGTTCCAGCTACTGCGACGACTCCTGGCAGCAACATGCGACGACGACAGCGAAGCTTCGTGCTCTGATAGCGGCGATGATGGCGACGACGAGGCTGCCGATCCACGCGGCCGGTGGCTGCGCGCTGCCATCGTTGCTTCCGCCGACCAGCTCGAGGCACTTTGCTCAACTGCATCGACGTGTGCAATTGCAACGCCCGGTGTGCTGTTCGAGTACCTGGCTTTTCTGCGCGCGGCGATCCCTCTTTTGGGTGCGTCGATGTTCGAGATGGCAGCGTCCTTCATTACGCTGCTATCGCTGCCGCAGCTACCGCAGTACCTCTATGTCGAGTGCATTGGCTTCCTTGACGACGTGGCCGTTACCGTCGATGACGACGACCACGACGCCAGCGCGGCGGCCTTTCTTGAGCGCTCGGTAACGTTTCTAGCCTCGGCGTTTCCAACGCTGGTCGAGCGTATTCTCAATAGCACGCCCGTCGTCGGCGTCACCTTTTTTGTCGGTGATGCGACGACGCCGGCGCTCCAGCGGCTGCTGCTTTTTGGGTTGCGCGTTCTGCATCGAGGACTGCGCATGCCACCGTCTATTACTCTGCAGTCCGCGCTGCATACATTGGCAAAGAGCGCAACGCGTCCAGAGAGGTTGCGGTATCTGCCTGCACTACGCGCCAAGCTCGTCGAGATCGTCGCGGACGAAGACGACGTCCTCATCAGTGCGGCACGCTTGGCGCTTGATCTGTGCGAGGCGCATGGCTCGTCGCCCATTGCCGAGGCGTTCCACCCCGTCCTTGTGTTTGACTTGGTCTGCGCAACGATTCACGACGACCATTCGGTGCTTGTCGACTGGCTCACGTCCAACGGTACTTGATACTCTTTCAACTTGATACACTGATGGGCTTAGAAACCGATGCGCTCGCCTATTTTGTCGCGTTTTTGCGCTTTATTGACGCGTCACCGCCCACCGCGTGGCCGACTACCGTGCGCGTCACCACCATCTCAGTAGTCTTGAACGCGACGTATACGGACCTTGACAAGTACCAACGACACAATATCATCCCGTTCAACGTCGCCCCGCTGCTTCGGCGACTGCGACGCGTTCTCACACTACTCCAGTCGACGGAATGACATCTTGGGCGACTCTCGTGCACGCTTGGATTTCCGATTTCGTTTCGAGCCTGCGATGCTCCGACACGCGCTCCGTATAGCCAAATTATTACCATGTAGCCAGGTTCGCAACATTAAGAGATACTTTGAGAATGAAAAGTCGCGGCAATCGGTCGGTCAATAGACAAAGTCAATTTTAGCGCTTTCGTAACCCATCGTCTACTAAATTTGCTACAAATCAGGAATTACGCGGTCACTCACACTGCATTTTACATCAATAATCTAAACCTGTTTCACTACCTTGAAACCTTGATAGTTTGTCACCATGTCGTGTCGGCTCGAGACAATAATGTAGTGTCCGATCGTCTCAAGACAACTTGGTACTACTTTGGTTGGGTCGACGGCTCTTGAAGCAGACAAGGCCGGCGACGGCGGCACCGAAACCTAGCCGTGGCAACCACCACGGTGGTGCCATCCTGTAGCGTCTCAAAGGTGGGGCGCATCGGCGGTCGCAAAGGGCGCGTGAACGTACGTGAGAACCGCCGCTTCCTCCCAGTCGGTCGTCGATCGGGCAACGACCGAGTTTGGTGCGTGTGTCTCCTTCGTCATCCTCTTCGTAACCTCGTTCTCGCGCAACCTTCATCAAGGGCCGTTCGAGATACCATATGAGCCGACGTCGGACGACTACTTGTAAAAATAGTCCTCTTCGATTATCATGACTGTACGCATTGCGGGCATTCGTCTTGTGAAGGCCACGCCGAGCGCGCGACGCTGTTGATGGCGTTGTGCAGTCGCAAAGTGATCGCGGCTTGCGGCGCGTGCTGGAGTATCTCCAGTGTCTCGATCGAATGGTACCTCTCTAGGAAGGCACTACGTCCTTCATCAGCATCACAGACAATCGACATATCGGTCGTACCGGCACGGCGGACAGTGCCCAAAGTGCTGCATGAACAGCTGCAGCGCCGGTGCGAGGCGAGCCGCGACAGGCGAGAGACTCATGCGGTGGAGCAGCATCCAGAGACCGCAGTTGTACGACGTACACGCCAAGTACGTCGTGCCGTCGCTGTGGAAAAGAGCGTCGTCGGTGCTCGCGGCCCACTGCACCAGCAATTGCAATACTAGTACCTTGTACAGAATTGGGCTGCGCAAATTGCTTCGATAGACAGCCGTATTGACCAGACATAATTGGGCTGAAACCCAGATTGCACCACCAGCGGCCTCCCACATGAGAGACGGCATTTGGTGTGGCGGACATGATATAGAGTTTGCTTTCTACAGACTTTACCGACTTTGTCGTCACGGGCCTCACCCGCGGCCACAAGCGTCGTAGGGCGACGACAGAAGAGCCAGACGAGCCGCGCCGCCGCCTGCGCAGCCACGGACCGGCGAGCGAATAAAGAAGAAGGGGATTGCTAGTCTCTACGTATTAAGTCTTTGTGTAATTATGAAGATAACGCGAAACACGTTCATATATATGTAGGCGAGGTGTTTGCGCCTTGCAGGTGAGTGTTAGCGCAGCCAGTGACCGGCGAGGCGATTTCAAAATAGGACCCTCCGTTCTCATCAAGGGTCGGTAGAGGCCACCATGTACATTTTTGCCAAAATGCAATAAACGGGTCAGGGTTTGCCGATGCTGCGAAGCTTACATTTGGCGCTTGACGCCAGAGATCTACGAGTTGATCGCGGCTATTTCAGATCCAAGTCATTTAAAAAAGAGGTGATCGCATAGCTACACTGGCACACTACGTGAATTGAACCTAGAATGGATAGGTTGACATCACTGTGTGGGAAGGGAGTGCAGAACGCAGGCATGAAGGCGTGTTGACACACATCGTGTTGACGGCCCGCGATGGGGTGTAAACTTCGGTTTTGCACCTTCGATTTGATCGAATTACTTCGAATGGCGTCGTCACGCGGTAAAAAACCTCTTGCACCGCATAGTGTACAATCTCCCCACCTGAGCGACAGATGCAAACCTCTAAACGCTTATAAGATATCCCACTCCGTGACCTTGCTCACACTAGCTGACCGCGACGCTAATCACGAAGTCTCGGCGGGGTTAGGGGTGGTAAGGTTGCGTTTCCGAGAGCCAACGTCGAGGCCGACGTTGCTTCTCACAATTTGATTTGCTTTGCATCGGATACATTCGATGAAGAACCACCAAGACAACGACCAGTACGCCATGGCGACGACGCCGACAGGAGCCGCTGCGATCGACGTAGCGGCGCTCGAGCCCGAGCCAACGATGTCGTTCGTGTCGCTGTACCGGTACGGCAACGCAGGCGACGCGGCCTTGATTGGCAGTGGTGTCTGCATGTCGATCGTCAACGGCGCCACGTTTCCCTTCATGGCCATCCTCTTTGGTGACGCGCTCAACCACTTTTCGACCAACAACCAATCGGCAGTCAACGACACCGCGCTCAACTTCCTCATCCTCTCGTTCGTGCTGCTTCTTTCCGGCTACGGCTCGTACGCGTGCTTTGCTATTTCCGCCGAGCGTCAAATGCGGTCGCTGCGCCGCGAGGTGCTCAAGCATGTTTTGTACCAAGAGATCTCGTGGTACGACCAGCGCGACGCAAGCGAGCTCGCCTCGCGCATCTCGGGCGACACTGTCAAGATCAAGGAAGGCATGGGCGAGAAGCTCGGCGAAGCCTTTCGCTACGTCGTCCAGTTCTTTGCGGGCTACGCGATCGGCTTTTACAAGGGCTGGAACCTCTCGCTCGCCATGTGCGCCGTCATGCCGATCATGGCCATCTCGCTCACTTTTCTCATCAAGCGTCTGCACGAGTCCACGGCCCGCAGTCAGAAGGTGTATGCTACCGCCGGTGCTGTCGCTGAGGAGACCATTGGTGCCATGCGCACCGTCGCGTCGCTCAACGCTGAGCCGCGCGCAATTGAAAAGTATGGCGAGAACGTCCAGAAGGCTGAAGACGAGGCGGTCAAGCTTGCCACGTTTGTCGCCTTTACGTCCGCACTGTTCATCATGAGCATGTGGCTCACCTATGCGGTCGGGCTCTGGTACGGCGGCTACCTCGTCAAGGACCAGTCGGGCACAGTCAACACACCCGGGGACGTCTTCTCCGTCTTCTATGGCATCCTTCTGGGCACGATGGCGATCTCGCAGATCTCACCCAACATCTCGGCCGTGGCCTCTGCCAAGGGTGCAGCGTCAGCTCTCTACCAAATCCTCGACCGCCCGTCCAAGATCAACGCGGCCAACCTCGAGGGCGACGTGCCACCGTACTGCAACGGCAAGGTTGAGGCCCGCGATTTGGTGTTTTCGTATCCGACGCGCCCTGAAGACGTTGTCCTGCGCGGCTACTCGCTCACGATCGAGCAAGGCCAGACGGTTGCGCTTGTCGGCTCGTCCGGCTCGGGCAAGAGCACGCTTGTCGCCCTCCTTGAGCGCTTTTACGAACCCACGAGCGGCCAGATCCTCCTCGACGGCCGCGACATCTCGTCGCTCCAGCTCAAGTGGCTTCGGTCGCAGATCGGCCTCGTGTCCCAGGAACCCGTCCTCTTTGCGACGACGATCCTCGAAAACATTGCGGCCGGCGGCGACAACATCTCCAAGGACGAGGTGGTCGCGGCCGCGAAGCTCGCCAACGCCCACGACTTTATCATGAGCCTTCCGAACCAGTACGACACCATGTGCGGCGAGAAGGGCACGACGTTGTCCGGTGGCCAAAAGCAGCGCGTCGCGATCGCCCGAGCGCTCGTGCGGCAGCCCAAGATCCTCGTGCTCGACGAAGCCACGTCGGCGCTCGACAACGAGAGCGAGCGCGTCGTG
>NW_008246074.1:997926-998396 GCF_000281045.1 Saprolegnia diclina VS20
AGTAGCAGTAGCCGCGCCACAAATCCAATGTAGACGGTGCCCACCTCACACTGTTCTTGTTGGTCGAGCGAGACAGACGAACAAATGGGGTCGACCGAGATGGTGGCTTGGACTGGAGTCAGCGTAGCCAAAGCGCCGAGGTGAGCCACACGAGCAGACAATGGGCAAGAGCAAACTTGGGTGACCACCACTGGGTCCACAGTCAGCAGCCACGTCATTACTTCAAGAATTGCTTCAACCAAGAATACGATAAAGCCTCTATCTTCTGCAGTCTGTTGTACAACTCAATACAAATCAATGGTATAGTAGTCGATTAGATTGTGTTAAGACTTGGATCTATCTCTGCAAACTAAGTCGCGCGTAGATGCCGTTGAGACGCATGAGCTCATCGTGCGTGCCTTGCTCTGCGATGCGGCCGCCGCTCACGACGCAGATAGCGAGATACCGGGCATCGAAAAGCCGTTCAAAAT
>NW_008246074.1:1001567-1002752 GCF_000281045.1 Saprolegnia diclina VS20
CTTGATCTTGACGGTATCGCCCGAGATGCGCGAGGCGAGCTCGCTTGCGTCGCGCTGGTCGTACCACGAGATCTCTTGGTACAAAACATGCTTGAGCACCTCACGGCGCAAAGACCGCATTTGACGCTCGGCAGAAATCGCAAAGCACGCGTACGAGCCGTAGCCCGAGAAGAGCAAGACGAATGCGAGGATGAGGAAGTTGAGTGCGGTGTCGTTGACTGCCGACTGGTTGTTGGTCGAAAACTTGTTGATCGCATCGCCAAAGAGGATGGCCATAAACGGTAACGTGGCGCCGTTGACGATCGACATGAGCAGGCCGACGCCAATCAAGGCCGCGTCCCACCCGTTGCCGTACCGGTAGAGCGAGAGGAATGAGAATTTCTGCTCCGACTCGGCCGGCGTTGCGACGTCGACCTTGGCGTCGCCCTTGGGCGTCACCACGACGTCGTACTTGGTGGTGTCGCTGATGCTCTTGTGGTGGTCAGACATGGTCCGGAAGCGGCAAATGCAATTATGATCGTTTTGAGTCGTTTGTGGATCGGGCGCGAAAAGGATCGCAGCCGATGGTGCTGTTTTTGCGTCGCGTGATTGGCTCATTGGTCGTGATTAGCACCAAATTTGGCTGTGTAGAGTGGGACATCGATGCATTTGATTCTACAGGTTATTGCCGCCCAGTTTGCCGTTTTCGCGAACGTCAGTCTGGCTTGTATTCGTTAATAGAGGTTTTCACCCTCAATAGAAGAACAAGCTCACTAGAGACAAGGGTCAATTTTTATTGCACTTGCTAAAGATCGTCAGCTCGATCCCGCCAGTTTAGATTGGCTAAAATATACAACCAATGATGTAGCTGATGACATAATGTGTTATCGAGAGCGGATAGGCGGAATTGAGAACTATGATAGTACAGCTAGGGCCTTGTGCATCGTCTTCCGACTGCGGTTTCATCCAATGCTTCACAAGTACGAGTTCTCATTGTCCCAACCTGGTAAGATCACGTTGTGAGGTAAGCGTCCGCAAGAAGCACACAACAATCATTTTAACATGCAGAAAATGTATTAAAGCAGCAGCATAACCGTTCAAACTATGCGTAGTTGTGCGACGCGAGGTGCGTGTAGATGCCGTTGAGACGCATGAGCTCGTCGTGTGTGCCTTGCTCTGCGATGCGGCCGCCGCTCACGACGCAGA
>NW_008246074.1:1006620-1008116 GCF_000281045.1 Saprolegnia diclina VS20
CTTCATCGAATGTATCCGATGCAAAGCAAATCAAATTGTGAGAAGCAACGTCGGCCTCGACGTTGGCTCTCGGAAACGCAACCTTACCACCCTAACCCCGCCGAGATTTCGTGATTAGCGTCGCGGTCAGCAAGGTAATGGAGTGGGACACCGTATAAGATAACGGAGGTTTTCGTCCCACATGTGGTAAGATTATACGGTGCGAGAGGTTTTTGACCAACTCGATGCAAATTGAAGCAAATCGACGCGCGCAACCGACGTTTGCACCCTCAGGGCCGTCAACACGAGAACGCAAATTTATTTCTGCGTTCCGCACTTCCCACACAGTGACGTCGACGCACCCAGTCTCTATCACTGTTGCGTACATTGCCAGTATGCCAAAATCAAGGCCATCACCTCTTTTTGAAATGACCTGGATCTGAAGTTGGCGCGCGACGGTTTCTGGCGCCAAGCGCCGAACATAGTAATATTGCTCACGCTTTTGCTCGAAACCTGACCAGTTTATTGCATTTTGGCAAACAAAGCTGCAGCTAAACCTGCCAGTACAAACGGTACAGCCCGTGGTGGCCCCTCCAGGCCGTCGTCACCAGCATTACCGCCCTCTCGTACCGCGCGACGACCGAGCCAGCGTACGCGACCATCGCTCGCTGCTCCTGCATTGGCTCACGCATGCGCCCGTGTAGGCTTGTGCAGCAACAGCCATCGACGCGACGACTAACATTGGGGCATTGGGCCGGGTAGTTTGGTTTTGATTATACTCGCTTTTCGATGGCCATTTTGAAATTGTAGTGACGACTCTATGACTCGAATGAGTCGCCTACCAGTTCCATACATCTCGGCGTCATCTTCCGAGACGCCTAGAAGTCAAGCTGTTATGCCTCCAGCACCGCCTCTTTTGTGCTTTGGTGGGAAGTTCCTCGTGATGTTATCTCGGGTCTCCCCTAATTCCGTCCGTCCATCGACGACCAAACATGTTGCCCAGCCCAATGTTATGTACGACACGACAATATATTAGTGGATAGAGCGACGACACTGTAAACCTAAATCTGGTTGTGCGACGCGAGGTGCGTGTAGATGCCGTTGAGACGCATGAGCTCATCGTGCGTGCCTTGCTCTGCGATGCGGCCGCCGCTCACGACGCAGATCTTGTCGGCGTTCCGGATCGTCGAGAGGCGGTGCGCAATCACGATCGTCGTCCGGCCCTTGGCCGCCAGCAGCTTGTCGAGCGCTTCTTGGACGACCTTTTCGCTCTCCGAGTCGAGCGCCGACGTGGCTTCGTCCAGGAGCAAAATCGACGGGTTCTTCATGATCGCACGCGCGATCGCGATGCGCTGCTTCTGGCCGCCCGAGAGCTGCTCGCCTTTGAGACCCACTTGCGTCTCGTACCCGTCGGGAAACTGCGAGATGAAGTTGTGGGCGTTCGCCATCTTGGCGGCCGCTTCCACGCGCGCTTGGAGGTCCGGCACGTTGTCAATGTTGGCGAGGCCGCCGGCAAT
>NW_008246074.1:1010626-1011966 GCF_000281045.1 Saprolegnia diclina VS20
TACGTGAGCCACATGCTCATGATGAACCAGCCGAGCGCGATCGAGACAAACTTGGCGAGCTGCATGTTCTCCGCCTCGGCCTTGGCCACGTTTTCACCGTAGCGCGTCTTGGCCCGCGGCTCGCCGTTGAGCGACGCGACCGTGCGCATGGACCCAATGGTCTCCTCGGCGACGGCACCGGCGGCGGCATAAACCTGCTGACTCCGGGTCGTCGACTCTTGAAGACGCTTGATAAGCCACGTGAGCGAGATGGCCATCATCGGCATGACCGCGCACATGGCGAGCGAGATGTTCCAGCCCTTGTAAAAGCCGATCGCGTAGCCGACAATGAACTGGAAGACGGCGCGGAGGGCCTCGCCGAGCTTCTCGCCCATGCCTTCCTTGATCTTGACGGTATCCCCGGAAATGCGCGACGCGAGCTCGCTGGCGTCGCGCTGGTCGTACCACCCAATCTCTTGAAACACAATGTGCTTGAGGACTTCGCGGCGCAGCGACCGCATTTGGCGCTCGGCAGAAATCGCAAAGCACGTAAACGAGCCGTAGCCCGCAACAAGGAGGACGATCGCGAGGATCAGGTAGTTGAGGCACGTCTCGTTGATGGCCGACTGGTTGAACGGCGTAAAGTTGTTGAGCGCGTCGCCAAAGAGGATCGCCATAAAGGGCAGCGCGCCGCCGCTTACGATCGACATGACGAGACCCACGCCCATGAGGGCCCAGTCGCTCGGCGTCGCATACCGGTAGAGCGACAGGAACGAGAATTTGGCCGGCGGGGTCGACGCGTCCTCGGTCACCGGCCCCCGCGGCGTCTGCACGACAACGTAGTCGTCTTTGGTGCCTTTATCGGGTGGCGCCATGAAGGTGAGTTGAAGAATGAGGACGCTGCAGAGAAGACATAGCTTTCGAAGCTGCTACAGCGAGCGTCGTCGCGCGGCAGCAGACGCGCGCCGCTTGCGTTTCCAGGCGCCAACCCGCGTCTCGAAATCGCGATCTTCGAGCGCGGCTTCGACGTCGTCTTTGATTGGTGGAAATCAGACGATTACGGGGCGCGATCCGAGAGTCATTGGATTTGGTCGCAAACGATTCGTTTTGACAGGTGGTAGAAACAGCACTTGCGGGAGTGTGGTCGGCGGGACATGTCCGATATGTGTTGTGACAGGTAAGGAATGCAGGTCTCGAAGATCGCAATTACGGTTTCGCGCCACCTCGAAGCAAGGTCATCGCGCCGCTTTGGAGACATGGAACCC
The DNA here is from genome assembly GCF_000281045.1 of Saprolegnia diclina VS20. Classification (NCBI taxonomy): domain Eukaryota; phylum Oomycota; class Saprolegniomycetes; order Saprolegniales; family Saprolegniaceae; genus Saprolegnia; species Saprolegnia diclina. Next base: position 1,011,871 of record NW_008246074.1, read on the forward strand.
ACGCTCGCTCCGAGGTTACGTATGCTCTACCACGGGATTCGGTAGCGTCATACTGGATATGCTACATTAGTGCAGAACTGCGTCGAGACTGGCACT